>NW_010398451.1:19127-35124 GCF_000710305.1 Buceros rhinoceros silvestris
TTCCCTAAATACATTTTGGGCTTTTTTAAAACAAAATATGTTCAGTTTATAAAGCAGGAACTTTCTTTATTCTTTCAAGTACTTACTTTGAGTATACTAATGATTTGATTCCAGACCTATACAATTTACTGCTAAAGAATCTTAGCAGTGATGAGGATAAGCAATGTAGCATAACACATTGATTTTATGCAGATCATCACCTTTATGTTTTGGGAGGTCTCCTGTATTAGTGATATATAAAAACTGATTACTTTCTCCAACATTGCCTAGTAATTGTTTATTATTTTCCTATTAGACAAACAAGACAGATCAATATTCCTGAACACCAACCAGACCATGAGTAACATCACTGTAAATAGATTTGCCTCAGACCTCAGTGGTGTACTCATTTTAATGATTTGGACAATGTGAGTCCAATGACAAAGCTCAAGCTAAGTATAAAATTAAATTAAGAATAGGAATTGCTTACTTTGTTCCTTTGCTAATTGATAGGGCCTTGTCTCTTTGACACTAGTTCTTAGAAAATAGTATAAAAATAGGTAGAATGTTCCTTGCGTTAAGTTTGCTCTTTCACTGTTAAAACGTGTATTGTTCAAAATCCTACTGAAGAAATGGTGCAGCATGATGTTTGGGGATGATGTCTCAGAGAACTCAGCTGCAGCCTTTTGAACTTGTCATCCTTAAAAAGATTTTATTCAAAAGGAAGAATGACTCGTAGATGTTCAGCAAAATGTAGCTGATATACTGTGCACACAAAGGTGTCAATATTCTTGTATTTCCTGCTAACATATCTTTTATGAAAGACATTGTCAGTTATTTTGCATTTTTGTAAGAAGCATGTTCAGCAGTAAAGTGTTCCTGATCATAATCATTTTCTTTATGTTATTCTAAGAGGAGCACTTTGTCTTGCATCAAATGTAATTGATCCTGAAGCAGTGTAATCACAATTACTCACTTTCTTAATTGGCCTGCCCAAAATCAGAAAATGGAAACCGATCGGCAGTGTTTAAATCAATAGCCTTGTAGTAAAGCTTGTGGGGGTAGGGAGATAGTGGTAATGGGTAGATCAATTGGTCTTAGATGCCAATCATGGACTGTGTGTTTTGCATAGCAAACACTACCTTTCTGCTTGGGGATGTGCTGTTGTACTAGCAGTTCAATAAATGCAAACTGTATAAAGAAGAAAAACTAACACAAGTAATAAAATATTTAGATCCTCTTTCTGAATTTGATGTCCGAATCAAGGACAATGAAGAAGCATTATAGACAGAGGTTTGAAGGTCTGTGCTTTGAAAGACCTACCTTGTAAATATTATTTTTATTAAGCAATGCTTACCAAGATCACACATCTAATTAAAAAAGATGTGAAACACCTTAACTTGAAAACTGTGCCTAATGCATTTATTTAGAGTGTGTATTAGAATGCTCACACTATGTACTTGTAAGGAGAACATCTCTTCATTGCTATTTTTCTTGTGCCACCTCCCTCCAGAGGTACACTACTTCAGCCACACTGGTGTTCCACACAATAATGCCTCTCAAGCAGAAAGTTGAAGAGAAAGTAATGGAGGAACTTGGTCTTTTAAAAGATTTTCTTGAGTGTTATTGTTTCTTTTTGGGTTACCTTGTTCAGATTCTTCAAGCAAGATGTATACAACTTCGAAGTATAAAGTAATATATAATTGGCTAACTTGCATGGAAGGTAGTCTGGTAGCTTCTTGAATCGTAGTTAAGCACTAGTAAGAGACTTCAGCCTTTGCTGAGCAGGTAGGAATCAGTGAGCAGAGGAAAGATGGGAACTGATCCTTGGTGTTACAGAGTGACTGCAATACTCCACTGTCTGTGGAATCTCTTTTTGTTTTTTACCTTGTCAGGAAAAAAACCGATGTATTTTCATATCGGTTTGTTTTCTCTGGAATCCTTGAGCTCCTAGTAATCACCATCTTTACAGTCCTGCTAGTGTCTCTTATTTTATCCTTATTATCTTGCATATCTTTAATTTTCAGGTATTCTCAGGTCTTTCTGACAGCTTCCTTGGATGTCTCAATAAAGATTTGGGAGCTTTGCCATGTCAGAATTTGGTCTTGGATCCCTTGGATCCCTTTGAATCTCTAGGGAAGAAGGTCGAGGAATGTTACAGAGGGTTACAGCATATACGTACCTTTATGCTGTGCTGTGTATATGTAGTTAGCATTTTGAATTGCTGTCTGCATTTGTAGAACACTGTCGGCAAATCTAGAGCTTCTTGTAGGTGTCTGGTGAGTGACTCAATGTGAAGGGGAGATGTCTTCTTTACAACGTTCAGAGATGGAGAAGGAAGCATGTCCTTTACTACTTTTTCTATATTCTTTTCATCCTCTCTTTCCAAATTTTCCTAGCTGTTTCCAAAGCCATGATATAACCACAACATTGAAGATTAAATTAATTTATGGATAACCTGTTTTCTTCTCCCTATTCTTTTGAAAAGTATGCAGGATGTCATTTAGGTCTCTTTGAAACAACTTTGCATAGGAAATGTGTCGCTGCCAGGCATCACTTCCCCTTGTTTTCTCAAGGTTTGAATGCAAGGATCAGAGGTCTCATGAAGAGAGAGACATGGAATGAAAACCAACAACTTGGTGCCTTCCATTCTTGTTCAGAATAACAAGATCATGAAAAAATACTGTGATGGGACAGAAGTTTTTACAAGCATGGGCTGGTTATCTTATGCTGGCATTTCCTATGTCCCAGTGTTATTAGAAGAGCTGGGATCCTGTACATACTCTTCTACCATTGTTACCTTGATAGAGAAGAAAGCTGTGTGTTCACCTCGTCTGCCCTGGAAAGTATAAAGAAAGCATTTTGCTGATTACTTCATAAGAAGTTGGTGTAGCAGGAAGAATCTAGCATTTTCTTAAGTAAATTCCACGAATAAGATTTGAAAACCTTGTTCAATCAGCTGTCTGCAGATTCTACTTTACCGTAAAATCTTTTGCTCTAAATTATGTTTTCAAAGGACATTTTTTCAGCATGAAATTCTCTTTACCTCACTCTTTGTCGATGTAGGAATCTCGCCATGTGGAACTTCTGCCTGCAAAGAGGAGTAAATGAAGAGGATCAGTCGGGTAGCAGTCAGTATTTGTATTCAGTGCAAGCGTGCATTCAGGTGTAGATGCTTGCAGAAAAGCGTCTTATTAAAATTATGTAGTAGAATATACTATGGAATATACTATAAGCTAACGGTACAGATGCAGGACTGTCTTCACATCACTGGCACTTGTATTTTCACTTGTTTATTGCTGTTTCCTTCCCTACTGCTTTGTCAGCAAAGCACCGAGTTGTTTACAGATGTTGGATATTAGGACAAGCAATCTGGTACTCTTCTCTTTACTTTATTATTCTAAAGTAGTCAGTTGGCCCAGTTCCACAAAGCAATTATACTGAGATAGATAACTGACCTGGAAAAAGCAAGGCTGGGCATGAACAACTACTCTAATTTCTTCTATAACCCTGGCCTTTTTTCTTGTAAAAGCAGGATGCTATCTTTTCTTTTCTTCAGCAAGACTATGGGCAAAGTCTCTTAGACTTCTCCTTTCTGTTTTTTTGCCAGAACTGAGTGTGTTGCTCTTCCATTGTTCTTTTACCATCTGTGGAGATTTTTTGAATACAAGACAAAAATAGTGAGCTGGTTTGGGGTAGATGTTTTGTGGGTCAAGCAGCCACTAGGAGTGAAACAAAAAAGATTGATACAAATAAGAAGAATGTTCCCCAGCCTTTTATTAGAATAATAATTTTTTAAAAGCTTTGAAAATTAAGCCTGTAAAGATGACCATTGTGGAATCTTACAAGAACTCATTCCCAAGTGATAATATTATTAGTTTTAAACAAGGTGTTACCATCATTGTCCTCAAGTCTTTTGTTATGGCAGAGAACTTTCCCAGGAACCCTTTGGAGCTAATACTTAAAAAAAAAATACTGAGAAAAGAGAGAGGGAATAAGGAAAGTGAATGCTGATTTTAAATGACAGGTGCTAGCTGCTCCCACTGCAGCCATCTGAAGAAAAGTCAAAACTGCATTTTCTAAAAGATAGAGTGTTAGTTTTGTAGTGTCATGTATTACAGAGATAGTAAGTCTCCCTTTGTTCCTGTGGGAGCATTATCATCTCTAATTTGTTCATCTTAATTGGGTACATCAGCAGATAAATTCCTGTGATCCTTGGAATTATGTCATGGAAGTGGTGTAAGTCTTTTAAAAATGCAATATAGGAACACAGAAGTTTAACCATTATTAAGGCAATGATAAGAATGATGTCTAACATTGTTTGTCCCTTAAGTTCACAATTAAATACAAAAAGATGTTGCAAACTAGGGGTGACGTGCTGTTCTAGGCCATCTCTATTTGTTTGACTCTTTTAGAGCTTCCTTCTGCAGACATCTTATTAGGCATACATATTCCACTAAGGATGTAACCTACCAGTTGCACTGCTAATACAAGAAAATGCAGTCTTTCATTTTTGAAATCTAAAAACAGTTGTGTTTTGTTAGGCTGAGAAAGTTTGCTTTTTTTCTGATAAGGTTCTTCATCTTCGTCTTCCAGGATAGTTAGAGCAACACCACCTGAGTGATGTTTCAGTGCGGCCTGAACCAATTGTTTGCCAGATTCTTAAATGTTAATTTTCAAGCTTCAAACCACTTCTGCTGCTTTTTCTTTAAACATAATTTATACTAATTACAGTATTCAAAATACAAATAAGTTAGTTAAGTAGACTGGAATTTGATTTACTAGGTATTGGGAGAAATTATGTAGTTGTACGGCAAGACTCAATTTTATTATTAAACTTACCCATTAGATAGATATCTGATGAAATCTCTGTCTTTGGAGATAAATAGAGCTCAGATGGACAATGCCTGAGCAGTGTGAACTAAGGTGGCCCTGGGTTGAGCAGGAGGTAGGACCAGGTGCCAGTTCCAACCTGAATTGTTATATGGTTTTTATGGAACTGTGAAATCACTTTTGTTAAATTAGATATTACTAGATTTCTACTATAAAGATGTAATAAGGGATGCAGATCAATATACAAAATATGTAAATTTAGCCTGTGAAGTGTGTGATAAAGAGAACTATAAAAGGGGGAATGATTTTCTCTGGCTAAAAAATAAATTTACTGAAGTACACTGGAATTAAAGTAATGCAAAGTAAACCAGATGTTGACTAAAGTGAAATTAAGAACGAAGTGGTTTTGAAGAATAACTAGCAATCAGAATTTCTGCTTGCAGACTATGAAGAGTTCATGGTTTATCGAAGAACATCTATTAGCTTTTTAATCACTAGGGGAAAAGGAAGTGAATTGTTTGTTAACAGCAGAGGTGTCAAGTGGTCCTCTTGGGCAGTTACAGCCATATAAAACACAAGCTCTGCTCATGCTTTTATTCCTTCTTGTTGTGAAAATATTGTTATAAGCATTTCAAAGCAATCTAATTGTTGATGTTGTAAGTCAAGTTTATCTACAAATGGCATGTGCAGTCAGCGTAGGACATGAATCATTGTACACAAAACTGTTTTTTTGTTTTATAATGAATTATGTACTGAACATCTTGCTGAAATAACAGTGAAGGTATTGTTAAAAGTTTTAGTCATATAGTCCAATTAGGATATATCAACAACAAAAAGTCGTGAGGCAGTTGAGGAAAGGCCCTGCCTCCAGCTGTAAAAACGATGGAGTTCTTGATCAGTTTTCAAAGCAAAAATAAAAAAAAAAAAACTATTACTTTCTTATTTCACAGTGCACTTGATCAGGCCAGACAGTCAAACAATCCCTACTCTTTCAGTACACTAATAACTTTAGAGATGGATGATATTAAAAGTAGTATAGGGGGGAAAAAGTCAGAATTTCTTAGCTAAACAAATTTTTTAAAGCAGCGCTTCATAAATGATTCTTTGTAAAGGAAATACTACCCAGGTTTGAAAGCATTGTTTCACTTTATATTTACTAAATAATTTTTAGCAAAGTTAGCATTAATACTGAATTTTATGTGAAAAGTCTGTACTTGAGATTTCATCCATAAATGTAATTGGAACACATCAGAAGTCAGAAAGTAAGAACGTACTAGTTCCTAAGCATTTGCTTGTGAAATTGGGTACTTATTATTATTTAGTATTAAAATTTTAAGTAATAGGACCATAAAATGCTTCCTTTTTTTCCAGTGGCTTATCTTGCATCTTTAGCAGGGAGACCCATGTGTTTTCTATATATTTGATCTAGTGCTGGTTTTTCCATCAGTCTATCTTATTTCAGAATTTTGAAGTTACAAACTTATAAAAAATCCGTAACATGTTTGAAGTTAATTTAAATTCCATGGATATTAATTAATGAAATATATTTTCATTCTAATGATTGTATCATTATATTCAAAAAGGATATCTGAGGCATATCAGCAGTCAATATAAATTGACTATCTGGTACATCAAGGGGGAAAAAAAGTGCTTTACTAAAAATTTCTCGTGCCTCAAAGCATTAACAAAGATTCTGACTGGATGTACTGATCCCGATTTGCTAGGCAAACCCCTTACAGTATAGTTAGTCCATCAGATGTAGCAGAGTGCATGTATCTTGAGTGTCTGTGGACTTGAGCTCCAAGATGAGATACTTGGAAACTTAGGCAATTGAATGGATAGGAAGAGCAAGCTCACAGTGTAGTATTTTTTTCTTAAAGAGGAATCTATAGCATTTGATAGTAGTGTGCTACTACTGATACTTATTTTTTTTAACTCTGCCATTACAAAAACTGTCTCAGATTCTGTGGTTTTCCAGTGTGCTTTTACATCAACCAGTTTGCTGTGTGGTTTTGTTTAAATATACAAAATATTGTGAAACTGAAGTGATCAAAGGTACTTCTTTTTACTCTGAAATTCATTGTTTGGTTTGTTTCAAGGTTTTTTCAGACAATAATAATCCTTTTTGTCTGAAATTATACCCTTCCTAGGTTTAACCCTATTTGCTGAGGACAGAATTTGTAAATAACAGTTCTTTTAAAGGAATTGCAAAATGTATAGTAATTTGTCCTTTGCAAGCATTTAGTTTGAGGATGTTGCCTTATAGATTACAAATGAACGTTACTATGAGTAAAAGTTACATTTTTCAGAAATATAAGATTAATACTAAATTTGTACTGGAGAAAATGCATCAGCTTTACTGATGTAAGAAATTAGGGGTTTGGGTTAAGAAGGTAGAAATCACGCAGGTACACTGCCTATAGATTGCACAGTAAATTTGAAGCTGATTTGTATATATCAATCTATGTTGAAGCACTTGGTTGATTCTGTGTAATTTCTCTTTTCCCAGCACAAAGGATGAACATTTCAATGTTAGCATTCAGCCCCCTGTTGGAGAACTGCTTTTGCCTGTCACTATGTCAGAGAAAGACTTTAAGAAGGAGCAAGGTGAGAAATATTTCAGCAGTTTCAATAAATGTATTTGGACGAGAAGAGGACTGTGTACTCTTCAATTTCCAAGCATACAGCAAGTGCTTCCAGTGTAGCTGTTTGTGTTAGTCTCTGTTAGCATTCAGTCTGTTACTAATGATTTAATTTTAAATTATCTTTAAAAGGATGCACAGTGGTATTTGACAGCTTTCCAGTGTACCCTTAAAAGCACAAAGCCCACCCTTAACCCTGAAATAGTCTTTTTGGCTGGGGGAGTTTTGTTTTTCTATCACGAAGTCTGAATTTCTCTCCTACTAGCAATAAAGCAGAACATTGGAAACCCAGTTCAAGGAAATAGACCCAATATACATGGATATGGTGTCTGCCTTTACTAGTCTTTATTCCAAGGCTACTTTTAAATACTGTTAGGTTACCTGTTGCTCAGCTACTTTGATGTTTTTAATCTTTTTCTATTCAAAACTTCATATAAAAAAAATATTCGTGTTGGAATACTGTTTAAGAAAGGTGACATCTGTTATATACTTCTGCGTTCTTCTGATGATCTGTCTTTTAAAGAATCTGAGTTTCTGATGCTAGTCCAAACACAAACCTTCATAATAGCTTTTAGTGACTTGAATATATTACACAAATAATTAGAGAAAATTGTACTTAGCTTTGACCATGTGATAAATGGAGTAGTCCATACTGCTACCCTTAATTTGGATATGATTCCTGGATATTTTAAAATACAAAGTATTGCATTTTTGATGCATTCAAATGTAATCATGTTTACTAATATATCTCAATGTATGGGGATATACATGTGTAAATCTCTTCACACTGAGATGAGAATATACCCGTGGGATCCTG
Organism: Buceros rhinoceros silvestris; assembly: GCF_000710305.1. Taxonomy (NCBI): domain Eukaryota; kingdom Metazoa; phylum Chordata; class Aves; order Bucerotiformes; family Bucerotidae; genus Buceros; species Buceros rhinoceros. Next base: position 27,399 of record NW_010398451.1, read on the forward strand.
TCTCACTGCTGTGTAAGGCTCAGAAACTCACTGTATCCATCAAGCAGTCAAGAGCACCAATAAGTAATGCTATGTATTATTAATTATTGTTCCTGAGCATTTCTTGCTTATGATTAAGAAAGTAGTTTAAGTATTGCCTAGATCATGTTCAGTTAAGCTTATGGCTGCAGTGAAAAGTTAGGACTGTGCTTTCTTTCTTAACCAATTGATACTTATTTGCTGTTCTTACCCATTGCTGGCTAAAGCCTGCCTCTCTGCTTTCTACCTGCTCAGCAAACCAAGGTGAGTGATTGCACGAGGCTGTGGCACGTTTATTTTAAACTGTTCCCTTCTAAAAGTTGTAGCTGAGGTTGTAGTGAAAGGAGGGCAGGTTACTGTGCTTTTTCCTCCAGTTTTTATATTTTCTTGCTTTGTGATATTTTGATAGAGTTTTTGTATGTTTTACTGCATCTGAGGGGTTTTCTTTTCCTCCTGACTGGCCATTCAGAACCATGAGCACACAGAAGAAGTGTACTTGGAGAATAGCTGTGGTCCTCTGTGGAGTTGTTGCCAAAATTCCTTTTTCTTCTGCCATTTTACTTCTATGGTTGTTGATTATTTGTCTGAATAAATCTGGCAGCTGTTTGCTGTGTTTAATAGAGCAGAAAGGCTACTCTGAATAAAGCTATTTGAAAATTTGTTTATATGAAGTATTTGTAAATCTATGAAGGTCTCTTGGCATTTCTGTATCGCTCGCTCTGTCTTCTTGAATTCATTCTTTGATGCAGGACTTGATGCTGGCAAATTTACCACAGGTTTAAAAACCTTTTCTATTGCAACTTTTTCTTATAGATATCAGCTCTTTCAGCATATTTGTGGTAATAGAGGTCTCAGTTGTAAATATTATATAAGTATTTATTACAAATACCTAGGAGCAGCTAGCATTTGGGTAGAATTACTATGAGATCTCGCTAAATAAAAAATTCAAATAACAATAATAAATGTAGGGCAGTTTAGAAGTTGGTATGTGTTATTCTGTTTTGTGTTTAACTTTGATTTTTCTGTATTCTCCAAATGAATCTGATTTATATAACTTGTTTTTCACTTGTCAGGGTTTTCTTTTTTTTTTCCTTTTTTTTTTTCCTTTTTGGACATGTTTCAAGTCTTTTACCTGGAGATGCCTTACTTTATTTGCAACCAAAAAAAATAGGTAAAAATAGTGAAGGAGTGTGAAGAATATTAGAAATGCAAGATTATATTAGGGGAGAATGAGAATATGTATGGGTTTTAAGGATTTTTACATCTAAATTGCATGTGTAACCTAGTAAGAATGCTAAAGAGGAAATAGCCAGTATGATACTACTAAGTAGAAGACAGTTCATTGCTACACATCTTTACTCAATTACACTCTGCTGATTTGCATTGTCTGTTACATTTGTATATGTCTATTTTCTTCCTGTTGGCATAAGGAGAGGGGAACGGACAGGTTATTGAATATTCATGGCTGTAAGGGTTGTCTAGTGGTAGTAGCAGAACCTCAAAAGCTGGATTTACCCACATGCCGTGTATGATACACTTAGCCTTGCTACTCCGTCTTCCCTTCTCTCCTGAGCTGGGGAATCCTCTGGTGAAGTAATTCCCCAGAGCAGCCCCTGAGTAAGCAGCTGATGTCGTGATTGACAATTTGGAAGCAGTGGATAAAAACGATATTGCCAAACTACTCTTTACCTTTCTGGTTAAATATTTTTACTCATCTTCAGGCCTCAGGATTTCATACCCTGTTTTACATCACATCCCCATGAAAGATCAAGTTTCTGTAGTGGAAATTCTCCATAAGTGAGGCATGTACTGTTGGGAACTCTGTATACGAATTTTAACTTGTCTGCTTTTTTTAAAAATCAGTAGCAAAACTCCCCTTGCCTTAATTCAGAATAGGACTAGTCTGGTAGCTAACATACCTTGTTATCTGCCAGTGTTATTTTAACAATTTCATTTCCTTTCGTTACTAAAAAATGTGTACGGTTATTTCATTGTATCCATTAGTTAACCCAGATTAATTGCAGCTCTGTGCTCTGCCTGGAGTTTTCTTAGATTCTCATATTCAAGCAATATTAAAGGTGGCATGCGATTGTTAAAGCTGGATATTAATCAGACTGTTTATGAAGATGTTTCTAAAGTAGCCAGTTAAAACCACTTTAAGTATCAAGACTTTTTTTTTTCACCTATAACCACATTCTAAACCAATTTTGTCATTTTTTTTTTTAAAAAGTGTATACCTGTCTCACATTAAAAAAAAGAAACCCAAAACTAAAAAAAAACACCTTGGTTAAAATTGTTTACTTAATTTTATCAAGATTTATATATCCAACTTGTCTTCCTAACAAGCAAGATGCTAATTCTTTAAATGGTTGGACATTTACTATTTTCTGGCCCTTGACTACCACAAGCAATCATATTTGATGCCCCTTAATTAGAACACCCTTTTTTCTTTCCAGGTTCTTTTCCACCTCAGCAATCGAGACAATACATTTGCTTACCATGCTGCTCTCCTAAGTGTTCTTTTGCATGTAAATTAATCTTGATTCAGTTTACACTGTCATGCTGAGTGGTACAAATTGCCTATAACAATAAAACAGCATGAGTTAAAAATAAAGGGGGGTGAAAAGGCAGATTGAATGTGTGCCTTACTTGATAGGATGTTACTTTGCTTTATGCCAATACATTAGTCGACGATAATGAATCTTCTGTTCTGAAAAGCATGGTTTAGTTGATTTTTTTAATTTTACTTCAATGGAGCAGTACCTTGTCTTTTATAGAACAAGTTAGACAAACCATTAATGACAAGAGTGTTAAGGTTAAATATGAAGCAATGCATTCACTTCTCTGAGTGCTATCCATCTTTCCATTTACAGGAGCTTGACAAAAGTACTGGCTTTGTACAACATTTCCTTTAATTACATGCTGCGGGAAACAGGCTTTTAACATAAACATAGTTGCATTCATTTATTCAGCATTTGCTCTTCAATAGAGCTTAATGGAGAAGGTTTAAATCCTAAATGAGTACACACATCTCTCAGCAGTGTTATGTCAGTCCCTGTGCTCTGCTTAAAAGCAGCTTTAGTCTGCGTATGTCGTTTTTAAAGCTTTTGCCTAATAGCGAAGTTAAACAATTTGAAACAGAATGTTCTATTCCCAAGATAAAGCTGATCTTTATGGAAGTCATATGCTTATTTTTGTTCTCTTCAAGAGCAGATCATGTTCAAAAATACCGCGTTATTTGCTTATGAGCTGTTCCATTTTTACTTTGATATTTCTTATTTTGTGACACAGCAGCTAATGCACATTCTGGTGCATTAAAATGTTGGATTTATTTTTTTAATTGCTCTATTAAGCATCTTAGTGCCATTTGCTCTGCATTAGAACTGTATGTGCAGCCCTAAAATATTAGCCTTTTGAGTATTTTGCATTGTTTTTTTTATGTTAATGCCAATTTCATATGCTTCATATTTCTGCCTTAAGTACTGTGCCCCATTGTTTGTCTACATTTTCAGCTTCTGAACATAGTGTAAAAAATACACACACAATGTTAAGTGTAGTTACTGTTGGGTTTTAATCAACAGGAGCAGCCAGGAAATCATTCTTCGAAACAATGGTTGTTGATAGAAGAGAAAAGTGACAGGTTTTGTTAAAATGTCCTTGGACAATATTCCCTTCTCCTTTTTTTTTTTTTTTTTTGGTCATACATTTGGATATAATCCTGACATTTCTGTTCCATTTTGTAGTGATATTCAGATTATTTCGCTCAAATACTTTATCATGACATTTTAGAGAGATGGATACTAACTGGCTTTCCCAGTTTCTAATGAAATGACTTTATCTTCATGAACTAAATTGAACCAATGACTACTATCTGAATTTCAAAATTATTTTTAGCAATTGGATATGAAATTATAATTAAATGCAGTGGGTTTATGATTGAAGGATCAGAAGGTGTCTTGGTATATGGTCTTTTTTAAGCTGGACTTTTCTAAATCAGTCTTACCTAGTATTTCACTTCTGTGTTTACAGTATTCTTCTTTTAAGTTATACTTTTTGTGAAAAAGAACTGTCTTGGCTTCAGAGTTGCATTAGTATCACACATATCATTGTTCAGTTATTAGTAATTTGTTTCTAATAATAGGGCATTGCAAGTAATACATTAAACTAATATAATTATGTAATTTTATAAAATGGTTTTCTCTACAAATGATTTAACTTTTAATGTAAATGTGGGCTTTTTTGTTTAGAAGTCTCGTATTTTGGTTTTATGCTTAATAAGCAGGCAAATCTTAAAGTATTCATAATGAAATATGTCATGTTTCAGGGATGCTGACAGGAATGAATGAGACATCTGCTACAATAGCTGTTGCTCCACAGAATTCTACTAGACTTGTAATAATTGAGAGGGTAGTGAAGGCAGCGAACCTGGGTGTGGTCCCTTCTGGTCAAGATAACATACACAGGTAAGATTACATGTCATTTGTAGTGGAACCATCCTTTAATATGAATTCATTAGTTCAAAATTTATTGATATTTGCTAATACTAGGGAAAATTTTACTACCCACACCTTTAATAGATAAGGTACCCAATTACACTGTAACATAGAATCCTAAGCAGATATTAACTTGAGCCAAGTACTCCTCAGCTCTTTATTTGAATGTGTATAGAACAATCAAATATCTAGAGTTTACTCTAAACAGAGAGAAGTTGTCCTTTTCTGGTTTGGTTCAGAGGGAAAAGGTACATTTTTAAAGCGCAGCTCTTTCAAGAGCATTGGTATGTGTTCTGACTTTTGTTGGTTTCTGAAAGTAAGTGGCTTTATTCAGGTTTATCTTCTGTAAGAAGGAGCTTGAAGGGTTGAACATTGAATTGAACATTTCCTTGTCCTTCCTATATATATGTGTATGTATGTAAGAAAAAATAAGTGATCAGCCAGGAAAGTCATTGGCTCTATCTAAATTCCAAATCTTACTTGTAGATCAATCCACTTTATCCAAAACCTGTGATACAGAGTGCCAGTAGAATTGATATGATTGTTGGTTAATGACAGCTTGTAATGTGATGGGTTCAAAATAGTTAGTCCTGTGAATCTGTATGGCTTCTCAGTTGTGAGAAGAGCAAACAGTAAAATTGCCATGTGTAGGAAACTGAGTAGACACAGGTAACAGCAGCAAGACATAGTTGGAAGCTGTTAATATTGTCTTAAAATGAGAAAATAAATTCATCTCTCCTAGCATCTACTGAACTGTTCCAGAGTGTGAATTATCTCTTCAGCCCCTTGAATTTTGCTATTTCAGTAAGACCATACTATCTTCTCTTAAAGCAAAGAAAAAAGCTTTTTCTTAGAAACTTTGCTGACCAAGGTGGCTGTTTGGAATGGTGAGAATCCTGTAGCCTACACAGGACTAACAACCTAGTATCTCTCTTTAGTCTTTTAGTCTTTTAAGATTTAGTCTTTTCTGCATCCCTGAGTATTTGCATTGCATTAACATCAACCCAGCTGGATTTTTCCTATGTATTTGATACGGTCAATGACAAAATTCTGTTTCACCATAAAAACACGGTACAGCTAGTGCAATTGCACTGAAATGATTGTCACTATTGACACCTGCTCCTCCATGGAAGAGTCCTCATTTGTTGCATCCCTGAGGGATATATACAGCCTGCGTTCTCAACATCAATTCAAAGACTGGGTGAGAGTGTCAATCAAGAGAGACTGAAGTGTCTGCGGTATACAGGTGTTGTCCCTCTTTACCCTATCCATCACATGAGACTTATCACGTAGGGATGGATGGTTTTGTCACTGAACCTCAAAAAGACTTCCTAAAATAATAGTTCCTAGCTCAGCCACAGGTTTCCTGATTGTAGGTAAGTTTCTCATTTGATATTGCTTTCTCTTGCCTGCCTTTTTTTTTTTTTTCAAAAGAGGTTTTCCAGAAGATGGAGTCTATGGCCAACAGTAAATAAATTGTACTTCTTGTTGGGTACAAACTTCCAGAGACAGTTGTTGAAGGCATGTTCTGATCAGGCTGAAGTATTCTGTGCTTTAGAGCATGCTAAATCTTTTCTTTTTTTGTGGTTCAAAATAGAATGTGTTCAGTCTGCCACAGTAGTTACATAATAGTTTGCATTTCTAATGTCCATTAGGCAGAAAAATTTGTTTGTAACGACTTAAATTGCCTACCAGAAATGCCCAGCAATGCTAAGCATTTGTTTCACAGTAAGTAACTGGAGTTCACAAATACTTCATAGTTGTACTTTGTAGTTTTTACTGAGAACAGGAATGGGAACATTAACTAATTGATACTGTGATGAAGCTGTTACCTTTTAAACAGCACTACATTATCATTAAAGAAATCCTAGATTTAGACAAATGAATATTTGAGATAAAGATTAGATAATGAATACTTTCAAACTCTGAAATAAATGGCTGACATATTTATGTATATATATAAATATATATACACATATATAAAAATGTATACATGTATTTGGATTAAATGAACTCTGCCATGAAAGTAAACAAAAATGGAATCTCTTCTTGCAAAATCTCATGGATACAAGAAGCGTGTCATTTTTCATTTATGTGACACCATTTCAAGATGATAAAATAACAGTCATTATTTTCCTTTTCAAAGCAGTTATGGGTTCAATAAAAATGCGCTAAAAGTTTTGGGGTTTTTTTTTTTCAATTTCTATAGTTTTGTCTTTTGTCTTGTTTGTTTTATTGCAAGTGGTATTTGGGGGAAAAAATATATACAAGAACTTACTTCAATTTGTCATGCCGTTCTGTGAGGACTACTTGAGTTCTCTTCCTGGAAGTGCTTAGCACATACCCCTTTAGGAAGATGTACTATTTTTAAACTGACATTCTGTGCTGTGCAGCACGAATTATATTAACCTCTTAGTTGGTCATCCTCAGCCTGAGTATTAATAGTTAATGAAGGCTAATGCCAAGAAATTTATATTGCCTGGTAATGCAATATACTAACTCAAAATGAAATTATGTAGTTTAGTACAAGTGTATCTAATGGACACGAACAGGTGTGTGTTTCTTGGGTTTTTTTCAGTCTAAACATATTTGCAGTCATGGTGAAGATGTTGCCATGCTGGCGGGACCCAATTACTGCTCCTTAAATTGATAACTGTATTTAGGATTGTATTTTTGAACCAATTAGAAAGACTTAGGGCAAATATGAGGATGATTTGAAAATAAATACTTGAAACAAGTATCAGCAGAACAGCATGCAGTCACCAATAAAAAAATGACATAAATATAAACCTGTTAAAGGCATCTGCTACATGTCAGTCTGTATCACAGTATAGCAACACTTTCTTACATGCATGTTTCCTCTCTTTACCATATGGCTACTGAATTTTTATATTTACTTGAAATGTAATGGCTTTAACTGCTAACTGAATGCAGAACAAACTGTCAGATATTACAGTTGATTCTATTTTAAACTCTTTTTTTTGTGACTTCTTTTATTTGAAGTGATAGCTGCAAAAATTTTGAACTTAATAGCCAATGCATACATATATATGTCAGAACGCAAATGTGCAGCTTTAGATTCTTATACTTGCAGAACTATTTTAGGTATTGATCTCTCTTGCTTTGTTATCAAGGGGAAACATTATTTCAATTTTAAAGGCTTCTACTAAAAACAAGAATCTGAAATGCATTTCAAAATAATTTTTTTCAGCAGG
>NW_010398451.1:35203-44334 GCF_000710305.1 Buceros rhinoceros silvestris
ATAAGTCTTCTTAAATATGAAAACTTGGGGAAAAAGTTTTTTTAATAGATTATTTCACAGGAGTGATCAGGGTAATTGTTGCAATATTCGTAGCTTTTTCAGTGTTCTGAGAACTGTTGTTTGTTAAAAATATTTTAAGAAAATAAGTGTTGGAAGTGGGTTGAGGAGTGCATAGGTTTTGATGAAGTGATTTCAGAAAGGAATATCTGTGGCACTAGGCTTCTGTCTTGCAGTTCAGACTGCATCTGTGGGCACCATTTGAATATCTAAAGAAGAAGATGTTGAAAGAAAAATATTTGTTCCTGCAGGGAATTAAATCTGTCTAAATAACTACATTTAGGGACTAAGTACTTTTCAGTTGAAGTATGTATGTTTGTTGTTAGTGGGGAAAGTCTACCAGGAATTTCTCCATCTTCAAGGTAAGAGGATACATAATTAAGGACATTCGTTCCCTCAATGTTGATTCTTCTGTGGACCATTACAATGTTGATTACTTCTGTGGACAAGATCCCTGTATCTACTTGGGAAATAACATTCATTGTTTTATATATTGAAAATAAGTTCTAGGCTTTTCTCTTTTGTTTCAAAATGCAATGAGATGAAGACACAATTCAACTCCAGATTTTCCACCATTTTCTTTTTAACCAAGACGAGCCTTATTTATCCAGAAATGCTCTTCATGAAAATCTTACTTTCAGGATGTGTTGCTCACTCCTCTCAAGTGAATATTCTAAAAGTTTCTGAGGACTCTTCCTCCTTTATTCATTTCCAGCTCCATAACCTCCTACTACAGTAGGTCATCTTCATTTTCTTCACTTTGAATATAGCAAAAGACAACAGATGGTGATAGAATGAAAGGGCTATCTTAAGTCTTTAATCTTAGAGACTTGAATGCTCTTATGATCCTCTTGAAAGTGTCAAAATACTGTCTAGTATTACATAAGTCCCTCTGCGTGAAGAAGAGGCATTTCAAGGTAAATTGGCTTTGAAAGAAAATAATGGAAATACACATAGAAAGCATTTCTTTCCACTACCTACAAAATATGGTGCAAAAGCTACTTTGGCAGTAGCATATAACAGAAAAGTCCGTTCAGAGCTGGGATCACAAACTGGATTTGTTTCTTCACTCTTTCACTTTGTTTTATGCTTGTGTGATTCCATTGACATCAGAATATAATGTGTAATGGAAAGGAGAATCATGCCATCTTGAACTGCCTTCCTCTCTGCCTTCCACTTCCTGAATGCGTTCTTAAATGGGATGCATTGTACTGTACTAGATTATTTCCCTCCATGACTGTGGCTCTACAAAATGATGCAAGGTAGAGCATCTTTTCCACATTTTTCATTCTTGAAGACTTTACTTGCACATTGTCCAGTCCGTCAGTGAGCTAAAAGCCTGAACCCATCAGGGTGGATATGAAGAACAAATTTTAGTCACCTTTTTGACTTGTTTAATAGTCCATTGAGTGAGTCTACTGCTGCTGTTGTGTTTTGGCAGGAATCCACCATTAGTGGGAAATAGTTGGGTTAGAAATTGAGCATGGCATCATCTACGTATCTCTCTTCTGCAGTCATCAGGATGGCCTTAACCATTGACCAGCACTCTGAGACACGTTACAGTATTAATTTCAGTCCTCTAATTTGATATGGTCAAGTATGTAACTTTGACAACCCAATATGGGACAACCTGAGGCTTTGGAGAGTATCACACCTCAGCTTCTTTTAACACAGAAGCCTTAATCTGCTTCAGAACAGCCATTTAATGTTTTAAAATAACGAATTTAATATCCTTCTCCATTACAATCATGAAAGTGGTCATTCTAACAGCCATCTCTGCTTTCTAGAGATCACCATAACCGAGGAGGGAGGATTCTCATCTCAGTGTTGTTGTAGTAGACACCTGAATTAGCAGCAAACAAGCTAGCTTTTAAACAAGAAGCACAAAACAGCACTTCTGCTCATTGCTGGGCCAGGTCTAACTAGCTCAAGCACAACACTGCATGCAGTGACTATGCTGCTTCTGGGAGCTGTATTTTTAAGGACAATTGACTGCACCATACAGATGGGCCAGTTTGTTCAGAGCTTGCTATGTGTGGCACGGTCATTGTTCAGCGTACCTATACCCATGTGATTTTGTGAATAAGCGAGTATTGAACAAGATGTAAAATATCTTCCACCTGTCTTTTCGAGGATTGCATCTCATTGTCCTTTAGCTAAATCAAAAACATACTGTCTAAATCATGTGTTATGATAGCAAGCATGCTGCAATGGATGAGCCTTGAAATTCTGACCAACACAAAAATTATGAGACCCAATGTAGGAACTTGCATAAAATGCTTAAAAAACCAGAAATTCAAGGATCAACACTTGTTTTTCACTAGCCTTTATTCAGTAACCCATGCATCAGCCTGACAGTCCGGTTATATTCACCCCTTTTTATCATTTTGCAATCTGTCATGTCCCATTTATAGTATATTGGCAGACTGATTCTCAAAGGAAAGAGGGTTTTGTTTACAGACAATTTTGATTATCAGAGAATGGCGTGCTTAGTGATCAGTTATCCTCCCCAAATCTTTTTAATCCAGCAACACTTAACATGGTGGGGGAAGGCATGTGATTGTGCATGTATGTAGGTAGGTTTGTAAGGAACCCCATTTGAAGGGGTCCACCTGGAAAATTTCTTTATGTATGTTACCTTCCAATTTATACTAAATTTGGAAAAATTCTCAGGCAGAAGATCAGTGATCTGACCCCATCAGCTTACCATAACTAACAACTACATCTGCTTCCGGAATGTCAGAAGGAAGGGCTATCACCCATCTATGGAGTATAAACACAGTGTGGAAATTTCTGAGAAATATAAATTGTTTGTAGTTATCCCATGTGAATCCAAACGTGTTTGTAGTAGCTGACAAACAGGTTTTATAAAGCTGGAAAAACTTTCTTAAAAGACTTTTTCTGCTCTGTGTGCAGACAGAAATCTTTTCTAAGATTTTTCACTAAGCAGTTGGCCTGTTTCAGAGCTCAGATGAAGTGAGATCTACCTCTGGCAGAAGCTTCTTCAATGCAGTTGTGAGGACTGTTCTGCTGCTCTGCTTGCTTAGCTGTGGGCCTCAGTCTTCTTTTTCTGCTCCTCTGGAGAATTGCAATGGGTAGCTGAGTAAATAAACCTGTAATAGACATGCAGCCTTGATTCTGCTTCCTAATTTCTAAAGCAAGAATTAGAGAGCTAAATACCCTAGGAAAAACAGTTTCTCTGATACCCTTTACCTGTATGAGACAGAATTTTCAATGTAATAGTATATCATGACCACAGTATTTCAGCCTTCGTTATAGCTGGAAGTTTTGAACTCTTAATGTTTTCTTGATTTAGAAATAATTCTAGCTTAAAAAAAATGCCTAGCTAGGCTAACCATTTATATTTCTTTTGTCAGCCAGAACTAAAAGTCTTTCTGTTTAGTCCCTAATCTTAGGTAAATATTTTTATTCCTAGAGAAAATGAAAAGTGAAATTTTTAAAATATAGAAGTACTCATTCAGTAGTTTCTACTAGATATTGCTTAATTTCTTAATGAAATTCTCGTGTTGTAAAACCTTGACATTTTCTCCCTGCTAACAAAAGGGCTCTATACATATTAATACAGTTTTTATGTTTTATCAGTATATGAAGATTTTGATTAACTGATACAAAATACTTGATCAGGGGAATGCCTTTCTACAACATTTTAAGGCCCTTAACATTTTAAATATGTTATTGTATTTAAGAAGCTTGCATGTAGATTGCAAAATTTAAAAATAACTTGAAGAAATTAAATTTGAGCTTAACAATAAAAGTATATGAGTGAGTCATTTTAGATGTGAGGTTAATCAAAATAGATTGTTCTAGCCTAGATTATTTGCTGTCCACTAGAGGACAGCACTGCTTTTGTATCTGAATGCTGTAAAGTGAAAAATACGTGCAGCATTTTCTTTGAAAAACAAACAGGAGCCTTCTGAGCCAGTTTTTTAGACAGAAAACATTTAACATTTAAAAAACTAACCAAACAGAGGAATAGATTTGATTTGAAAGATCTCTGGGCAAGTTTAATGTTTTAATATATTTCTGAAAGCTGTCTTTCTTGGAATTAATTTTTCTACAAATTAAAATGTATAGTTTGTTTTTAAAATGGACTGTATGTAAGTCTCAAATACTTATATTGAATGCCCAATTATTTAAGAAAAATAAAAAGGATAGACTAGATGAGAAAACAAAACAGATTTAATATTACAATTCTGAATTTCTAGGTTTGAGGATGAAATACTTTGATTTAAGCTTTTAGCTTGTGGAAGTTTTGGGGAGGAGATATAAATACCTACATAGAAAAATGGTGACATTTTTGAACTACAGGTAAGTTTGGCGGATGGTAAAAAGTTCGTGCAGCATCTTTTTGAACATGTGGAATTATGCTATGTATTGGACAGTAAGTTCAAGAGACTCACTTGTATTCCTGCATTTTTGTTAGAGGTACAGTGCTACTGCTTATTGACAACTGAGGATAAACTCAATCTGTTTTGGCAATAGAAGTAAAAATGGTTAAAATGTAGTCCAGATTTTATTGTAATTCATTTTACAATTTTATGATTTTATTAAACGCAAATATAATTAATATTGTGAGTAATTACATTATGATAATGAATTAGGTATTTTGAACAATTCAAAGATGGTGTTAAATTAGTATGAAATGTACTAGAAAAAAGAAAATATCAAATTATCATAATATGATTTTTAAGGTAAATATTAATAAAATTTTATTATTAATAACCAATGTTAAACAAGGGGTTTTTTTCTGAAAGGTTAAAATCACCAGATTGAGAAATTGATCCTTCTTTTAGTGAGATTATTTCTGTTTATGTTGTAATATTAAGCTGACACTATCCCCACGTCAGAACTCTAATACATAGTAATGTATTCTACATACTTCTTTTTCATGTTCTAAGGCTTCCTCAGAGAACGAATACAAGTAATTAGTAATTTAGCCACTTTTTCGATGAAATGTTAATTATTATAAAGTCAAATCTGTACATAGAATTTATCAGGGTAAGGTGAAGATTCAGAGTCCTGAAACTATAGATATTTTTATTGTCCAACTGATAGACTGGAAGGTACTTCATAGTTGTTTATTCTTATATTTGCAAAATTAAGAGTAATTCACAGCAGTATTTTTTTTACTCCTTTGAATATATTCATTGCATAACTTGATTACACATTTGTCAACTTTGGACTAATTATTTTTCTACAGCTAGGGCAGGGCATTGTATCTTCTGATCGTCGTTCTTCCTAATAGGATTCTGTCTGCTTCAGCAGGCAGTAATTGAAAGCTTCATGTACAAGATTTAAAGAAAGGGCAGAGAAAAAAAAAAGTTTTAGCCTCCATGGGCCATTGTCACTGTTTCTGGTAAGCAGTAGAACAGAGAAAGAAGAAGATTTAGCTTGAATAGAAAAACCAAAGAGGAAGAAGAGCACCTGACGGGAAAGAACGTGTTTTAGTGCTGTTGAATTATGCGTAACAAACCCTGCTCTGCTGTAAACAACTGTCCCGATTGTGAGTGTTCAGGTGTAAATTTACTTTCTCAAGTGCTGAGAGCAGATTTTGAGTGAGTTACTCAGTTGCTGTCTAATCACTGATGTGGAATTTTCATAATTTTCCCCATAAAAATGTCTCTCCTGTATATTGTAGCTATCTTCTGTGTACAAATAAGGGGAAAATAACTGCTGGTCTGTAGTTAGGCTACTCAACATTACAAAGCCAGTGTTTGGCAAATGCTGATACTCTGTATTTTCCCCTTATATCAGCTATAAACCACATATTTCTGTGTGATAGTAATTAGCAAATGTGTGCTTGATTTTTAATGCCTGGAAGACTGAATGACTTTCTAAAAATACAAAGTACTTTATTGACGTTGGTTTAGAATTTGATTCTTAATACATATTCTGTTACCTAGTGACAGGTACTATATTTATGTAAAAAGAAGCTATTAATTTTTTCTTAGTTTTTTGCATGTCATATAGCCTCAGAATATTTAAAATTCTTTTTAAAGAAAAAAATACCTGGAAAAACTCAGAAGATGCAAATATATCTCGCATTGTTACGTTTCTAATCTGTCTTGATTTTTTTTAAACGGCAAAAGTATTAACAGCTGCAAATCTTCCTGAATATTTTTAATTATGCAAAATCAGGTTTGGAATTAATACTATCATGGAAAGAAAACTAGAAAATAATTGCAATATACAGAAACAGCCATCTTGAAACTTTTAGTTGTTTTCTTTGTGGTCTTCTCATTTACTTACATTTTTTCTTTTTTCCATATTCACTGATGCATCCTTTGCAATAGAACCATGCTCCTGATATAGTGTCCATAGGACAAATTCTTTCTTTTGGACCTACAACCAACCAATTTACAAGCTAGATTTTAATGTATTACAGTACAGTTTCCAAGACTTACTTCAGTCAATGAATTCTGATTTTTGTTAATATCTCTTTCTCAATTTTTTTTATTCCAATTCTAACCTTTAAGACAGTATCAACTTCAAGAAAAAAGTAAAAAATAATTACTGACCCCGTGGGAAAAATAAGTTTCTTGCAAAGAATAAATACCTACTATACACAGTGATGAATTTCAGCTGCCGAAAGTTTTTGGTTTGTTTTTTGTTTGGGTTTTTTTAATGGCATTCTGGTCTAAGTATTTAGTTCACTACAATACACATTTTGGAAAATCCATTTGGGCTTGTGATAGGATTAAGCATATAAATGCAATAACATGTACTTAGTTGAAAAAGCAGCTATTAACCAAATCCTTCAGTGGTGGTTTATTTAAAATATCTAAATAATTAGCAAATCCATTTTACTGCTAGTGCCTTCTAACCAAAAGTCAACTGCTTCATCCTTTTATGAATGTCTTCAGTTTCACAGATCATGTAAGGGCATTTCTGTTATAACTCTCTTTGGAAACAAAATAATCTTCTGTGTTTTAAAGAAAAGATTTAAGTTTCCAAAGTTCAAAAGTGGTGGTAAACCCATTGTGTGGTGGTTCTTCTATGCACCCTTTTTTAATGGTGAGATAAGTCATCCTGTTCTGTTCCAATTCTTTTACTCACTAAGCAATTCCACATCGGTGACCATTGAATCAAACAGTTTAGCCACTGCTAGTTATGCATACTAACGTATACATACATCCAAGTATCAGACCCTTTGCGTCTTGCAGACCACATACAGACTTGTATTTTATTGATTTTATCTGTTTTGCTCAGAGGTATGGAGAAGTACTATTGATCCCCTATGTGATTTTGCAAATCCACGTTTTAAAATACCAGCGCAAAACTCATCTCTGATGCTTTGGTCCAGCTTGGCTTTCACAGAACCGCTGACTTTGTATCACTTTCATGTTTTAATAAAAGAAGGTAAAATCAAGCCTCGGGGCTATAAAACACAGCAGGAGAGCCAACGATCAACCTATTTATGTGCATACTCAGACATAATCTGCTTCTGTGTTGTCCCAAGACACAACTGTTAAGTAAATAAAGTGACTAATAAGACTATTGTTTCTATAATTATCCCCCTGTCAAAATCAACAAGAGAAATAGTGATCTTCTGCATTGCAGTGCCAATAGATGAAATCATTGACATAACTAAGTAGATAATTTTTATAGTAGTAACGTTGTTTTAGAACCTCCTATTAAAGGGAGAGGTCTTTGAACGTATCAGTAATCCAGACAAAAGAAATAAGATTGACTTGTGATGGGTGACATTAGAGAAGTGCCCCATGTTTTCCTTAATTAGTATAATGTGTTATGAGTTTTTGATATGCTTAGTTTAGAGAGAAAAAAAGAAATTACTTCTCGTTTAAAGAGAACCTGCTTCCTGCTTAAGTGGCTAATATTTTAATTAAGTCTGGAGAGAAGTTTTTTGAGTATCTCCTGATAAACTCCCTCCTTTATGTTGATGGTAATTAAACAGATCCCCAAGGGCTCGGGTAGATGCTTTGCAAGGCCCATGCTAATTGTCAGACATGAGACACTGACCAGTTGGTTTGCTTTTGAATAGCCCACAGCGTGCTGTCAGCCCAGCAGTTTGATTTTTCTGTATTGTGAGCCGTTGTCAGGGCTAACTGGGTCCTATTGTGGCTGAAGATGTTGCGCAAATTGAGGCAGATGGCTCTGATTCAGACACGTGTCATTCAGAAAGAGGAGAGGAGATTGGCCCTGCAAAGTGGGGTCAGACTGGGTCACAGACCTGCTCTACACTTGTTAGTGTTTTCAAAAGCCCATGTGCAGCAGCAACTTTGTTGTTGTCAGGTAACCAAGTGGGGCGGGGGTGGTGGTGGTGGTTTGGCCAGCCAAAGGCGGCAAAAAAAAAAGCGTGGTGCGCTCATTGTGGAAGATGGAAGATATGAGGCTGTTGCCATCCTCTTCCTTCCTGTCTCTTGGGCCTGGCTGTGCATGCAGAATGAATTAACGGGATTGACAGAAGTTCATTGTGCCTAAAATCGCTTTTCAGTCAATTGTGGTGCTTAAAAGGCTAGTTTTGCTTTTAATTCCGTGTAATTAGTGGGTTCTTCCTGTCTTGGAATTTAGTAATGGTGCATTAGTCCTAACTTTTGTTCATCTGGTTGGTTGATGGGGGGTTTTCATTTGCTTTATAGGATTGTTAATAATTATAAAATATTTGGAAATATTGGCCACATTTTTATGATTAAATATTCTGGAGGTAAATTCACAGATGGAAAGGTTTGGCGTCTTGCTGTTACCATCATTTCAAATGATCCTGTGGGATGTTTATAACTTTGTCTCTTTTCGTTTGGAATTAATTCCCAAGATGGCAAGAGGATGCACTTTTCTAAAAGGACAAGAATTTGACTTTTTGGAAGTGTTGCATTTTCTTTGGGGCACCAAATAATGGTACTTATCCATGGAAAACTCCATACAGATTAATTCAAGTTGCCAGTGTGCACAAGTATTGCAGGTGAACTGAAGAATTGGAATTTACATAAAAATTGTATTTAAACAGAGTTTAGTTTGCACTATTAAATACACAATTTTGCATGATAATTTTTGTCCTTAAATGCAAAAATAATTACACAATGCCAAACACTCTT
>NW_010398451.1:44414-63319 GCF_000710305.1 Buceros rhinoceros silvestris
CTTTCTGAAGCATTTTTGGAGGTTTTTATGGTTTATCCACTGAAATGCATGAATGAAATTAGAGGCATTTTATTATATTTGAGCTTATTTAACTTTTGCAGGAAGAAATACCAGCAGTCTTTGACCTTAAGATCCTCAGCGATTTTTATTTTTTATCTTTCTTTTCCCCTCCAGGTTTGCAGCTAAGACTGTGCACAGTGGGTCACTGATGCTAGTCACGGTGGAGCTGAAGGAGAGCTCTACGGCACAGCTCGTCATAAACACCGAGAAAACCGTGATTGGTTCTGTTCTGCTGCGGGAGCTGAAGCCTGTCCTGTCCCAGGGGTAACCTGCTTACATCTGGACTTCAGAATCTGGCACACAACAAAAGTGCCTGGCATCCACTACTGCTGCCTTTCATTTATAATAATAGCCCTTCCATCTGGCAGTGGGGGAAGAATACACTCTTGACATTCTTGTCTTCTGCTTTAGAATGCTAGTGCGTATCTATCATGTATGCAAGCCCTTCCCTTTTTTTCTGCTTGCTAACCAAAGAACATATATTTTACTGTCAGTTTTCTGCGCTTTAAAATGTATTTCCCATTTGTTCTACCCTAGTCCTTCCCTCTCTGCTCCCTTCCCCCTCTACTGTTCTTCCCATGGGTTTTCCCCACTGTAGTGGACAAATATTAGATAATAAAGTTCAAGGGAGATGACACTGCTTGGAAAACTGAGTTAAAATGGCAGGGAGGTTCCAGCAACATATGCAACAGCTACATGGTTCAGAGAGGTTTTGTTGCTTAAGTAAAAATTGTATTGTAAAAATACAACAGGTACAGCAAAATGGTGTTTGCTTTCTGGAAATGCTTGTAAAGCTGAACTCATCTATTAAGAATATTGTTCCCGCCTACTGCCATTTTCTCAAATATTTCTGTTAAGATGCCAATAAAGCAATCTTATGATCAGAGGCTCCCTCTTTCTTGTTTTGGTAGAGAACTGATAAAGAAGATTGCCAGTATGGTATATAACTGGTTAATTAAATTCTAACAAGGTTGGACACTACATATGCATCAGCAAACTGTTCTTGTGAAAGTAGCTAATGTTTATGCTGCTACTGTAATTTTCTGGTATGTGGTTACATTTTTTTAATAAACAAAGCCAGTAACTGCCTATTTTGAAATTGGCCCATTCATAAAATACTGATTGAATTATTAGAAATTAGTATTATGTGAAATACTGATTATTAGACTATAGTGGCAAATACTGTCATCTAGCTTAATAACTTATTTAGATCTTTGCTTCAGATTTCTTTTGTTGAGATTGAAAGTCTTCCGCCAGTGCATAAACCAGGGCTTGAAGCAAAGAGAAGTTCATAGCCATACCTACTGAATTAGAGCTGAGAGGACCAACAGCAGTGCCCGGTTTTCTGCCTGTAGCCTGGGTGTCACTGATTTTGACCTGTCCTTCACCTTCTGGGTGAGTGGCAGGACTAAAGATACTAATCTTTGTCATTTCATATCAGTTCTCCTCACTTCCATCATGGCTTTTTGTAGTAACTCATGACACTGCTACAGATATTTTCATGACACTGAAAAAGATATTTGAATAGCTGTACCCTTGCTCTATCTACAAGGACCATTGTGTGGCCATTTGATGCTGCCCAAGTGGTGCTGTTTTTGTTTAGCTTTCTGGATGATAGAAAATACTGCTTCATCAGAAATGTTGTATTACTGCACACTGCAAAATTCTCAGATTTTCTACTAAAATTTGGTAGAACTAAAAGGTAGCACCAACATGTGGCAGAGTTCATTGACAAAGGGGCAAGGGGATGTTTTGGTTTAGGTATTGAAATTGCATTTCTGTCAGAAATGTAGTTCTAGATTTGCTGGCACACAAAGTACACTGGTACTTCTCAGACAAAGAAGCCAGAATCTTACGCCCTCTTCAGAAATGTACGTGTTCTTAATCAACATTTACATTATTTTCTGAAGTCCTAATCCTGAAGTCCTAATCCTGAAGTGGGTGTTTTCTTGCATTACAGTTTTGAAGTGTGGTGTAGAAGTTACTCAAACAGATGAAAAATAATTCATTGGAGAAAACATAATCTCAGAGAAAATGCAGATTGGTCTAGATGATATGAAGACTCACTGAGAAGGTTGTGAGGGGAAGGTGCAGATCCACACTTCATGAGAAAAGATTTCCCTGCAAAACCTTCAGCCGGGTTTGTAAAGGAGAAAACACGAATTGTTTCTTGCCTCACAGTATAAACGAAAGGAAAGCATATTAGTGCTATGTAATTCACACACATCACTGAGTAACTTCTGCCTCCCTAGAGTACTTTATACACTTTAATATTAAGGCCAGAAATGTGTATAGTAAATGATATTTTGGAAGTTTCTGGCTGTCATTTACATTTTTCAATACTTTGTGACTTGGTGCAGGGGTTGAGTAACTCTTGATACAGGTGTCAGTGTTGATGCTGTGGTTTGAAAATGTATGCTGCCTTCCCCAAATAGTGATTTGGAGAGGAACTTCCTTTAAAGACAGATATATAAATAGTAAAATATCTCTGCCTGCATAAAGCTCAGCTCTTCAGTAACCTAAACATAAGCACATGTAAAATTTTACATTAAGAGTGGAAGTTCTTCTCAGTCATCATACAGCCAGTCAGTACTTAACAATAGTTTTGTGGTTTTGCTACATATCATTTTTATTCACTTTCTTCCATACTTCTTATCATTTGCAGAGTCTTATTAAAGGTTATTAGGATATGAAGTAGATGACTAGTCCTGATTGCAGTCTAGAATTCACTGCAGAGTTATTTGCTAGTACCAGGTAGCAGCCTTAAGAAGGATTCTGATAAGCAATGTACAGGTAAGTTGAATCGTCCCAAGCCCTCATCTGAATTTCAGTGTGTATCTGAAACAAGCAAATGAGGATCGAACCCTGTTCGCTTCATTTTCTGTCAGTTTGTATTCCTCTGCTTCCCCATATTTTTGTTTGTTTTATTATAAAGTGCGTGTTTTTGTAACACATGTTACATTAAATGTTTTGTGGTGCAGACACCAGGCTTTGCCGTGTTTGCATAGTGTGGTTTCATTGCTGATAGGAGCCTTTCTTCACAACCCTGATAAAATGGACACTTCTGTTGGGGCTATTTTCCTCCTACCTGATATACTTGTGCTTTATGTAGCATGGTCCAGTGAACCTGTATGGAAGTGCAAGAGAT
Source organism: Buceros rhinoceros silvestris (assembly GCF_000710305.1). Taxonomy (NCBI): domain Eukaryota; kingdom Metazoa; phylum Chordata; class Aves; order Bucerotiformes; family Bucerotidae; genus Buceros; species Buceros rhinoceros. The sequence goes on from NW_010398451.1 coordinate 47,623, forward strand.
GGTTAACAGCATTTCATTGCCAAACCACAGCTGTTTTTTCTTCAGAAGTTACGAGGTGAGCTACTCTTCAGTGGCTGGTAACTGAGCTCATGCTGTGACCAGACTGCCCTAAGTCCTGATCCACTTAAATCCCTATTTACATTCCGGTGTATATACACGTATCTTTACAAATAGGGTTGATCTAACCCCTTTTCCCCACTGTGCACATGTAAGACATCAGGCAAAAATTAGTTTTGCTGGTTTCCACCACTGCTGTTGCAGTCCTTCCCCAGTTCCAGCTTGCTCTCACCCTGCTTCTGACTGCTTGCCGCTTCCTTTGACCGTCTTTCAGAGGAGAGGAGAGGGGACGGCAACTCTACCCTGAGTTCTAGCTAATGAAGCGTATGTGTTGTGAGTCACCATCCCCATACGCGTACCCCTCTCTGACTCAAGACAGACCTGTTTGTTTTTCCTTGATGGCAAGTATTTAGGCTAAACCTTGCAAAAACAGCTGACAAGTCACCCTGCTCCTTCAAGAGCAAGCGCTGTAAAAATGCAGATGGACCCTGGACAGGCAGTGGAAAGGTGTTGAAAGGTTCCTCTTGTATCAGCCATGACTGGCAGCAACTTGGCTACTAGCCGTGGCAAGTGGCAGGTGGGTGAGGGAAATGGCCAGCGGAAGTAAGGAAGCACCCTGCTGCTACCAGCTGTCCTGGAGGGCTTCAGCCTTGTCTTGGACCACAGGACGCTAGCCAGCTTGGGCTCACAGCAGCACCCCAAACCCAGCAGCTGGAGCAGAGTGGGCAAGGGAGGTGCAGGGAGGGCAGTAGGCTTGGGAGAGGTGGCATTTCTGCTGCTGCTGCAACAAATCACATCTGTCCGACGTAGATGGCTCTCGTCACCTCCAAGCACCACCGGCAGCCACAGGCCGTATGTGTTCGCAGGGCTCTGAGGCGTAGGCAGGCTTGCAGGTGCCCCTCGAGCTGAGCCGTGGTAGCTGTGGCTTCACCAGGCGGACAGAGCTGCCCTTGCTCGCCTTCCAACTGCACCCACACGTGTGGCCTGGGCCTGTCCCCAGAGTCAGGATGCCAGAGAGGCCCCCAGGTGCTGCTAACCTGCCTGGGTGAAGGCAGGCGAGCCAGCGGAGGGGCAGCAAGCCGCCCCCTCTTCCCAGCCCACGGGGGCAGGGATCACGCAGGATGCTGACCTCCAGCAAGCGCTGCATTTCCAGTGGAAGTTTGTAGTTAAATCGCAGGCAGAGGGAAGATGTGGGCTGAGCAGCCCATGGCTGACCCCAGCCCAGGAGGCTTTGGCTGGGTGGGAGGTCTCCCTGTTGTGACAGCCTCCACTAGAGGTGACCCTGAGCAGACCCATGTGAGTGCGCACCAGAGCTGCAGCTTCACGAGGGGTGGCTGACTCTGCCCTGAAGCAGTCCAGATCCCCGAAACTTCTCTTAAACAGTGTCTGTAGGCTTGTGCCCTTGATGCAGGGGACGCTTCTCTCTCTCTGCAGGTGTTGTGTCACACACAAAATAATTCGATCCCGCAGCATTCATTATTTCATATCGTTTTTGTTTTGGTTTGCCCTCATTGCGTGTGTATTTGAGAGGATCTTTTGGCATTTGGTTGCACAGTGCATGTGCACCAGCAGCACACAATGCACCAGCAGCACACAATGTACCAGCACTTGCTGAATCCTGTTTGGAAAGTAAATAGTATTCTGTATGACCTTAAAACATCAGTAGTGAGGGAGGTAGAAGAGATGAAAAAATTACCAATTCAGTTATTTTTCTAGACTGTGTTTTCAATTCTGGTAAAAGGCAGGTGTCCATCCCACTTGGTATTGTTGATTCCTCCTGCAGCTGTCTTTCTTCATATATTTTCAGACCAATGCTCTAAAGAAAACCAGCAAGATGATTTGGGCTTAGAGACCTCATAAATGTTTTCTGTGAGGCTGCAGTGATTTGTTGAATCTGGGTTTTGGTGATTAGATCATTTCATTGATGGGGCTTGGAGTGTAGCCCTCTGGACGTTTGGATTCAGCACACCTAAGAGGGTGTACACCCTGGTGAGGCAGAGAGAGGAGCACCTTCCATTCTTTTTGCCCTTACCATCTTGGCACCACAGCAGAACAGCACCAAAGTGTCTTCTTCATCAGAAAAAATAAAGGGCATCTCTTTGATTCTGGGCCCAAAAGAAACTGTTCAGCTCCATCCAGATCTGCTGGCCTCTGCTAGTGCCTGGATTTGGGCAAAGTTAGTCAGTGGCTCAGCTTCACATAATTGAAAGTCATTCTGATTTCTGCACTGTGGTGTAATTGCTAAAAAAAATGCGTTATTTGATGATTAAGATTCTGGAGTGAATTGTGTTCTTCTGGGTTCTTGCACTGTTTCTCCATCAGGGACTTGGTTTCAGCGGCGTGCAGCTGCTAGAGTTGATTTACAGTGCTGTGGCTGTGGCTAGTCATAAATAAATCCTCTTATATAGTTGTTATGAACACCTGTTAGATCATCTGTCAGCAAAGCGCTGTTCACATTTATCATGGTGCGGTAGTTATTTTACCTCAATCCATTTCCAACTGACTCGGCCTCCATCACTGGATTACTATTACCACACCATAATCGCTCGTTTCCACTCTGTGTTACAACTTGCAGATAAAAGATTTCACTACTTGGCCAAATTTCATAAATAAAGGAGCAGTTCAGTGCAGTAAAAGTTTATTTTTGTCATCATTTGTCACCCCATTATTCTATAAATCAAACGGAATAGCGCTATTGCTAGCTCAGGCGTTGCTGTCAGCCCTAGGCATGGAAATGGTCCGTTTCTTCTTTTTAGATGAGATGACATGTCTTTCAGACTTAACTGGCTTATGGCTTTGTTTCACCCATTTTATTTTATCGCCCCTTCAGAAAAATCCTTGGGGACTGGAGAGACTAAAGGAGTAAAATGGAATCGGAAAACACAGTAAAACATGCTGCTTTAGATGCGTTATGTACATTTCCCTCCCCCACAATTATTCATTTACAAACTCCTCTGCAAAAATAATGGATCTGGATATAAACAGCCCCTCGATGAATTCTCTGGCTTTGCACAGTTTTTTATCGCTCATGTCAAAACCATAGAACTGAAAGGGCTCCAGAGAGGGTACTTCAAAGTCCTGCTAATACGTCTGCTCCTAAATGGACTTTCCACTTGCACAGGGTGCATCATGGGGCTCTGCTTTAGTTTGGAATGTCTGCACTGATGAGTTGCATTTTGGGGGCTGAACCCTCTAATAATGCTGTGCTGTGCCTTGCTATGTGGCTTCACAGCCAAAACGCTCTAGGTATTGCCCTGCATGTTCCCAGGTGCAACCTTCACAGAAACCTTGGCTTTTTGGTTTTTTTCTCACAATTTCTTAACTCTATCTGTAACACCTGTTCCTGGGCTATGCCTTTATGTTTTAGCCCCATGTCCATTACAGATGCTTGGGGTTTGCTTGATTTATTGAGACATTAGGAAATGGATCTCAGACTAAATCTTGAAGAATGCAATATTCCTTCCTTTAAAAAGAGCCAGATAGGATGATGATAAAGGGATGGGGTAATAGAAAAGGGTTTATAGTTGATATTATACTTCTGAGTTGGTTCTAATTCAAGTTACATTCTTCATAGTCATTATGTAGCTCATAAATTCAATAAAGTGTTTTACTATTACTATAAAAATGACAGGAGGGGGGTTTTATGTTGTAAGTTTCGTTAGTTGCTCTTCCTGTTTTATGTTGAAGTTCTTAGGCCATTATGTCATTAAACTCCTTGGAGTCTGAAGGGCTCAGGCCCCTCTGATTCTTGTCATTGGTGCAGCACCTACAGCAGGGCAAATGTCTATGTGGTCAATCTCTGTCACTGTCATCTTCCTTGTTGATGACCCTCTTCGGTTCTATTTTGGCTTTATTTTTCATCAGAAGCCCAGGTACCTGCCTTTGTGAGGAGGGAATGGGATTTTCAGGGTGGCTTTGGCCCCACTTTGGGTTCTGAGCTCTGGACATCAGTTCTCACCTGTAGCTGAGCTATTCACACATGAAAATGGCTAAACCCTCTTATTGCAGTGGGTCTTGGGTGGCTGTGGGAAAAGCCCGCTGTGCTATGGAAATAAAATGTTTTTTGAGAGTTCGCTCTTCCTCTTGCTTTCCCAGAGAGACTTGCTATGACTTTTCTCCAGCCACATTTGTGGTAAAATTATGAGCTTGTCTTGGTTTGAGAGTCTTGGTCCATTTTGCCAGGGGTAAATTCTTGAAAATACAGTCTTGTGCATTTGCTGAGGATGTCTCTAAAGACAAATCCAGGAAGGTTTTGGCTTCTTGGTTGATGGGTGGGAATTTTTTTCAAAGGCACTGTTTAACTTATGTTATTTCTGCTTCATTAGAGGAAAGAAGCATTGAATATCTCACCCTGGTGTCTTTGCTTTCTCCAGATGTTTGTTTTGCACACAGATAATCTGCATGAAAACAGCAGCCACTAATTCAGTGGCCAAAGTGCATCAGGACCCTAATCTAAAACCTCCCAATCCATCCAGCTGTCTGGTATTTGCTATTATAGGGCACCAACAGAGAAATGAGGCTGTGGCTTTATCACTGCACCCTGGGTGACAACTTGATTTTCTGCTTTCACTGCAGGCAGCAGCAGCCCAACATGATGGGGCTGTTAATTTGTGCATTTCATGGTGTCTGTCAGGGGGCCGGGAGAGGAGGGTTTCAGGGGAAGGGAATGGAGCATGTCCCAGCCTCGGAAGCACCTGTCTGCATTGACGGCACAGAGCACTTCTTATTAGCGTGCAGGTCTCTAAATGCAGCCCCAGGATGACAGCCTGGCATTCCCAGCACCCACACAGTGTGACAGGCGCAGGCAGCCGGTCCCATTGTTTGCCCTTGATGAGCATGTCATTAATGGAAATGGAAGAAAGTGAGGGCCACATCAGTATTCAAATAGCCTCCATCCTCTCTGCCATTCAACCGCCTGGCTCAGGCGGCTGCAGATTTCCTTCTGCAGCTCCACTTACACATTTTGCACAGATTTATTCCCATTGCATACAAATCCCCTCCATGTGGCTCTGGCCCCATGCCCCCCAACTCCCCTCACAGGCACAAACATGTTCTTCAGCATCATCTGATCTTCCAAAAATAAAGCAGGCGTTCTCCCTTTCCTCCCCGTTTTGTGAATCACTAAGGTATTATTAGCAAATACTTGCTATTTGCAACCCAGGAAATGGAAGGTGCTGTTATTTAAACCTGAAGCATCAAGCAAGGGCCTGATGTATTTTTCATAACGTTCTTATTTGCTCCCAAGAAAATACTGCTGCTTATCTGGGTGACCTGTTTCTTTATAATAGATTGCAATATATTTGTTTCGAAATATTTCACCTGGTAGGTATGGAGTAAGAGGATTGCGGGCAGAAGGAGAAATGACTAAAAAATCTGTATTCCTCCTTAATGACAATCTCACTGGAAACATCAGCAAAGTCACACTGTTCTCCCTAAAAACTGTCTTTCAGAATTCTCTGCCTCAACAATAGCTGGACTGTGGATACCCGTCTCTCTGGACTACTCCATCTTAGGCTCTCTGTACCATTCTGATCGCACACATGCAGTGTGAGCTCTTTGGGAGTGGGTGCTATGTTGGCCTTCTGTATTTTTATGGCATGGACCACGGCAGGATGTGGGTTGATGAACACTGTTCCTGAACGCTCCAGCAAAATGAATAACACAGTATCATAATTCAGCTGGTATGAAGAATGTTCCTTGAGCACACTGGCATCAGGCCAGATCTTAAATGTACGTTTCCATGCTTTAGTTTTGTGTTAAGTCTGTTTTCGTAATAATATAATTAGTGCTCACAGGGGAGACTATTGACACTACCACCAGGATCAGTTTGTACTTTGCAGTATTTCCAAGTTGTTCTCATCACACATCCAACTTGCAGGTCGGATGTGGTACCCCTTGCCTTTTGTCTGCGCCTGTCCTCTCCAACCAGTGATTTAGCCTCAAATCTGAAGCTCTTTCTGCTAATAAAGACTGGAGCCAACAACAAATGAACACTGCTGGGTGATTTCCAAACCTTGTTACATATTGTAGCCCTTTTTAACCCCAAGCAGGATGGGAGAAAGCGAGCCCAGAGATTTTCCGTTGGTCAGTTCCAAAACAAAGCCTGCAGGACTAAATAGCAGAAGAAGAGCTGTTGCAACACATTTTGGTAAGCAAAACCACTGCCAAACCACCACCCTTCCTCACTCCTTTCAGCCTCTGCGCTGGACTCAAATGGGATGTAATAGCACTGGGACTTGGGTGTATTTGCCCTAACGGGTGCTTTTCTTCCCCTGGTAACTGTGGGAACAGCCCCAGCACTCTGTTGCCTGCAGCTTGGCTTCATTGCAGCAATGATGTCCATCTGGTTTTGGCTGAGTTTTCCGAGAGCAGGATGGTGTAATGGCTGGGTTCACATTCAGGTGCCAAAGGTGTGTCCCAGCACTATGACCTGGTGTGAGCATGGGTGCGTCCTCTTGCCTTGGCTCCTACTGCTTCTTCTACTTGTCTTCCTTTTGATGATAAGTTTGGACTACAGAATATAGGGCTGGATTGTGCCTTTCCGTGGGTGTGTACAGAACTTTGTGCAGTAGTTCTCCGATTTCAGTGGAAGCCTCTAGGTGTTGCTGTAATATAAATAATAATTGTCTTTGGGGATTAGTTCAAAGAGGTAACTTGAAGTTGAGTAAGACCAAGAGAAGAAACCCATGAGTTATTTCTCATGTTTATAATGATTAATAATTTCTGCATAGTTTAATAATTCAACAAATTGCAGAAAAAACATTTTATCAGGTTGTCTTCAGCTCCACTTAAAAAAAAAAGGCCTTTCCATTGGCAAGCAACTAAAGGCCAGTCTTCCTTCCTTTCAGAAAAACATCTAGCAATGGCTGTAAGGTTATGGTGATAACTTTAAAGCCAGCTCTGGTAATTTGGTAAGTCCAGTACCTTCTTTCTGGGTCACAGCCACAAGCAACATTCAAACTAAAACAGGGGGCAAGTGACTCACCTTGAAGAGGCTGAAAATTTTCAAAACTGATGTATGGAAACACTGTGTTCTAGAAAACAAAATGTCACCATCTTCAATATTGGTGTAAGAATATTTTATGTGGCAACCATGCTGTAACAGCATCTTGCACAATATATGTATCAGGAACAACAGGGTTGGGTTAAATATCATAGTAAATCCTAATCTGGGGGGATTGGCTGCTGTTCTGCTTCTAAAACTAAGCTGCCAATACTTTTAAAAGTAATTTAGGAAACGTGACAGATATATACCAAATGTGGCATCAGGAGGAAGAAGTGACAAATGGAGAACAGCATTTAGGTAGAAAAAGTTTGTAGGGTACGTTTTCAGAAGCAATGACTAATTTTAAGTGCATCACATGTCTGGGGATCACATCACATCACATCACTGGGGACTATAGGCAGCACCTGATTTTCTCAGTTCGATTAACAGTCCTCTGAGAAGCAAATCCCTAGAACATCTTGAGTTGGATGCCTTAAAACCTGAGAAAAAAAATGGGAAGTCTGCATCCCATCTGTACCCAAAGGCTTGCAGGTATGGAAAGTGTTTTAATTTGCCAGGCTTGTATGCTCTACTTCCCAGAGAAGATACCGCTTCCCCTGTGTATATGGTATCACAAAGGTCCAGTTTTATGCTGCAGAGGCTGTATAATTTCTACATGAAGGATAATAAAAGAGACTTTGTGAAACATATAAACTGTTGTTGCAATGCCTAAAAGGCCCTTGGGATGATGAAGGAATATCTTGTTCTCCATGCCTATGATGGATAGGAAGCAAGGCTTGGTTTAGCAACAGGAAGCCTGTCTGACACTAGAGATGGTACAGCCGTGGAACAGGCTGACTGAAGAGATTGTGGCAGCTCCAGAACAAGAGTGCAAGTTAAGCAAATAATCTGTCAGAAATTACATATATGACAGCTGATCCAGCTTTAGGACACAGACAAGATGACTTCCTAGTCCTTTTTTTTTCTGTGAAAGTGTAAGGAATATTTAAAATCTAGTTGACCTTCCATCCTAGGTACTCCTTGCTTAGATTTATGTACTTGTACAATGTCACTAGGAAACAAAAAATGTTTTTGCTTGGTTGCTTCTTGCTTTGCTCTTTCCCATGCTCCCATTTCTGGCCAATTTTCTACTCATTTTCACTTGTCTGTGCAATGGTCAAACACAGAATTAGGAAGATGTGGAGCTGCATATATTTTGAATTAAGATTGCCTACTTCACGGTACTTAGAAAGTTGCTACTAACTGGTAGCCACCAGCTACTGATTTTTATACCACTATGTGCTGTCAGCTCCTGCCTTTTCAGAGAAACAAAGCAGTTCTGTGGTGTATCTCTGTAGCACAACATCTGCGTATTTTGCTGGCCACAACTACATGCTTCTCAGCAGGTATGAAATCTTTGTAATGAACAATTAAGCAGTAGTATAACACAGTCTCTACTACTAATTTTCTCGAGGCATATGTATTTCACTGTTACTACATTCCATCGTATCTCTCTTGATAACATCTCTGTGCTATCTTCCTTTCTCAGGTCCCTATTGGGAAAGCAGGGGTTTTTTTAGTTTGGTACCAGTTTTGATCGCTTCAGCTTTTCTTTCAATTCAAAATGTTGCAGTTTGTTTACCAAACACTGGATTTGGTATGTTTGAAGGAAACAGTAAGTAAAAACCTATCCTTTTAAAAGAGTCAGGCAGACATTGTAATTTATGTTGGCTTTTTCAAAGTACTTCTTTTAAACATGCAGAAAGTTTGGGGCTGAATTTCCAGTGTCCTTTTAATGTTGGGTTTTTCAATTGCATATTTTCCTCCAAGACTGCATGCTTGCCTTCAATTTTCATAACGCGTGAAGCACATTCATCCATCTTCTCTTACCGTTTTTTCTTTCTGGAATTCTAATAGCTGTAAGCAGAGTTTTCAAGGAAGTTTCAGTTCATTGCTCTGCTTCTGAAGGCAACCCCTCGGACCAAGTTGCAGAGCACAAGGGGAAGAGAAAAGCTGCTGCCAGCACAATGCTTCTAGCAGCCTTCTCTCTGGAAAAGTGATGCCTCCCAGTACCTGAATGTAAAAACCATAGTGTGCACTGGTGGGGTGCTGTGGTATCTGGATTCACCTCCTAAGAGGATGGCATGGTTGTGTTATTGAAAAGATGTCCTTTTTTTTCTGCACACACTTTGAAGTCAAAGTTGCTGTGTGGTGCGTGCTTTGTTCCAGCTACACTTACCAGGTTTATGTGGTGGGTTGACCCTGGCTGGATACCCGGTGCCCACTGAAAATGGTCTATCACACCCCTCCTCAAGGGGACAGAGGAAGGAAAATATAACAAAAAACTCATGGGTCAAAATAAGGACAGGGAGATAGCACTCACCAATTACTTCTACAGGCAAAACAGATTCAGCTTGGGGAAATCAGTTTAATTTATTACCATTCAAATCAGAGTAGGATAGTGAGAAATAAAAACTAAACCTTGAAACACCTTCCCACGATTCCTCCCTTCTTGCTGGGCTCAACTTCAATCCCAATTTTCTCTTACCTTCTCTCCCTAGTGGCACAGGGGGATGGGGAATGGGAGTTGCAGCCAGTTCATGACACCTTGTCTTCAAAGCTTCTTCCTCCTCATGCTCTTCCTCTGTTCCAGCTTGGGTCCCTTCCAAAGGAGACAGTCTTCCTTGAACTTCTCCAAAGCGAGCCTTTCCCACAGGCTGCGGTTCTTCACGAGCTGCTCCAGTGTGGGTCCCTTCCACATGGTGCAGTCCTTCAGGAACAAACTGCTCCTGCATGGGTTCCCCATGGGGTCACAAGTCCTGCCAGGAAAACTGCTCCAGCACGGGCTATCCATGGGGTGACAGCCTGCTTCAGGCACATCCACCTTGTCTGGGATGTGGTCCTCCACAGGCTGCAGGTGGATATCTCCTCCACCCTTAACCTCCATGGGCTGCAGGGGGACAGCCTGTCTCACCATGGTCTTCACCACGGGCTGCTGGAGAATCTCTGCTCTGGTGCCTGGGCCACCTGCTTCCCCTCCCTCTGAACTGTTTTGGTGTCTGCAGAGTTGTCTCACATGTCCTCACTCATCTGTCTGGATGAAGGTTGTTGTGCCGGTGGTTTTTCCCTCCCTTTTAAAATATGTTGTCCAAGTGGTGCTACCACTGCTGTGATGGGCTTTGCGTTGGCCAGTGGCAGGGCTGTCTTGGAACTTGGCTGCTTCTTGGTTGCCATCCCTGTAGCCCCCTGCTGCCAAAATCTTGCCATGCACACCCAGTACAGTTTGACCGAAAAGGTCTTGCTCTTTCTCATGCACCTGTACACCAACTGTAGATTCCTATGTTTTCTTTGTTTTCTCCCATGGGAAATAACTGTTGTTTTGACTGCATTCATGCTAGTACAGGTATGGGAGAGCCAAACAGAGCACGGTGGTTTCAGGATAGCACAGTACCCAAACTGTGGCAAAGAAAATAGGCAGCTTTAGGACCAGTGCCTCAAAAGTATTAAAAAAAATTATCAAAGTGGTCACTAAATAATTCTAATTCAGAAATTAAATGCCTTCACTGCTTTTATTTTTTAATGGGAAAATAGTATATGTTATTTAAATCTCTGTAGTGTATGATGCAGCCCTAGCTGTGGGAAAGGAAGGTTTCTCCATTTGTATTCACAGCCAAGATTTGACATACTTGAATATACGTATGTATTTTACTTTTTGACAGTGCTTTTGTGGAATTTTAAAGAAAAATATCATGCCTTACACAGGCGATAGTGGGTCCTTTTACACTACACCTCCATTGTGTCATCTCACAGGTAGCAGAGTTTGTGTCTGACCTGTGTGTAAAATATACAGCTGGGATGGCTGGGGATGGGGATGGGTGAAGGTGTCCCCAGGTGTGAGGAAGATTGGTTCCCTAAGAGGGTGGATGTCCTTTTTTATGGACACACATTTCTCATGGCAGGTGTATCCAAAGAGCTGCTTTTGAACAGGGGAAACTTCAACCTACTCAACACTTCATTTGTTTAATTTTTGGAGCTGCTTTGCTGTTCACTTCATATAAAAAACAAAGAAAACCGCACAGACATTAATTTTGTCTCATCATAGGGAACATTGTTTTTCTGGAAGCCTACCAGGGGCAATTGCTGTTGATGTGCTGCAGATGATTTAGTATGACTTTCTGTCTCGTATCATTGACAGCTTTGAAGGTTTTGTAAGTAAGACACAATTTTGGTCTATTTCTGCTGGTTTGTTTGCATTATTTAAGTATCTTCCTTTATTCAAAAGAAGTCCACATTTGAATGCAAACAAAACATATGGTTTTCTTCAGATCGTATACGTACTATTGGACTCCCCATTGTGTTGTTTTTGTTGCAATGACTGTTTTCTGTGGTCTAGTATTCTGACTGTATGGCCTGATATTTATTTTTAATGAGATGCACTTCTGTTCTTTCTCTGCTTACTAACACTTTAATTTGAGAAGCAGTTTTCACTAGCCCAGCAAATATCCAATGTTCTTTGCAAAGTCAAGTCCATTTCCTGCAATAACCTTGCTTTGACCTGTTATCAGTTATATCACAAATTATTCAGTCTCTAATTGGATCATCTTCTAACTACAAATTCATATTACATAGCTCCAAGGCAAGCTTTCGTGGATCAAAGCAGTCTCGCATTTTTAAGGAACTTTCTCTAGTGGCTCACAACTCTCTTTTTCTGCTGCCTGTTCAAAACCTGACATGGAGAGCATGAGGCATAGCTGTATGGAGGATTTCACCCTCTCCAATTATTTTATTATATTATCTCTTGTTTTCTCAGAAAATCTGAAAATGCTGTAGCTTCTTACTCCTTTTAGCCAGATCCTAACCAGAGGGATGAAGCTGGCTTGGTTTCTACCAAAAATATAGTTCAATGCTGTAACAAGTGGTTAGCATGCAACATGCACATGGATAGTAAAAGGCTAGTTGCTATTCCTCTGACTCCTTGCACTTTTAACATAAGACAAGTTCTCAGCACCTGTTCTTAACAAGAAAGGAATATCTAAACCAGACTAAAGCCCTACAGAGGAGGACTTCCGAGACAGTTCTTAACCCAGACCAGTACTCAAACATAACCATTTGCAGTAAATGCTCATTGGAGCTGGACAGCTAGGAAGTACTTGCCTCGCTTCCACAGTCTTCACAAAGAAGCTTTTTCATTAAAATAAGCAAAAAGAGGATTTGTTATCTTTTTCCATGTAGAACATTGTATTATCTGCCCTGCTAATGATTTGCGTGTAGGTAAGATCCCTGCCCTTTATTCAGGTGCATGGCCAGGTCTCTAGCGGCTGCTCAGAATGCATCACAAAAAGGGAAAAAGAGTCTTTTCCTTGATGCAGCCACCACCTAAAACAATGCTTGAAGGAGAAAGGCTATTCAGTCAGCCCAAGCATCCATTCATACTGCTTAGGGTTTGTTGTGCTGCAGTCTCTCATCTCTCCATTAATTAATGGTGAAAATACATATAACTAAGAAAACAGCAAACGTAAGCAGGGAATTAATTTATTTTTCATAAATAGGGAATGCCTCATCAGTAGAAAAGCAAAGGCTTGAAGTGTCTCTTCATGTTCCAATTTTTGTTCTGAAGCTGCCTGTTTGGTTGCTTCTCATCTCTTCTATTTAAACCAAACAACAATCAATTTATTATGACATTAAAAAAAATACTGCGGCTAAGGGAGAAAGTACTTTTGAGAGAGATTCAAGTTCAGCAGCTGGAAATGAGGGGGGAAAAAATGGAACTACACCAGTCTAATTGATTTTGTTATAAAACAAAATTAGCTGAAGCCAAAAAGCAGTAAAATGCACTCACCTTTATTGTAAGCATTTGAAGCTGTGCTAAATGAAAGGTGGGGGGGGAATCTGCTCTTTGCTCATGGCACAGGGCATTTATTAGAAATTCAAAATAATTAGTTGTAGAAACAACAATTGAATTGTGGAAAGTGTTTTGCCTGGATTCCAGGAATGGTGGCTTTAATGAGACCCTACGCTTCACAAATGCTAAAGCAGTTCTTAAATGGGGTTTAATAGGATATTTTCACTTTCTTTCAGCTCTTTGTTCCCATATACGTAGGTACCTCAGAGTACACACATTTAATTTAAACAAGTTTCACACAAATTCGTTTCCTGTACCTGATGAATATGCTATTTAAACATACAACAGCTCACACAAGAAATCAGAGGCCTATGTTCTTCTTGGGCCCTGGATTACAAAAAAGGACTTTAATTACCCAGAAGACCCTGTTCCCATTGCCCGTAAAATGCACCTAGAATCCTAATTTCTAAACCACATCTAAGAGTAATTAACTTCTGGGAAACAATGTTAAACAAGCCACTGTTGACTGGAGTTAGGAGTATGATCTGCCATAACACAGTAACTATCTGACAGACTTTATACTTCGCGTTGTGAAAATAATGGTTCCGTTTCAAAGGCACGTCTCCTGAAAAGGAGGGAACAAATACAACTGTGCTGGTGTGTTGTCTCTTTAGAGATGTTCTGAATAATTGGGAATACTTTGGAGTCTGAGTTTTGCTCTGCTTTTCTTGAGGGACAATATGGCAAACTTGAGGCACAGATGGACCATCACCTCAACAAGTATCAAAAAGTGAAATTCACCATTAGAAGAAGTGCTGTGTTACAACAGCACTTGCTAACCTGCTAGTCCAGAGTAACAGGTCCTAATGCTTCAGGCCACCTTGATCTTCAATAGGTTAGCAAAAATACACAAAAAATAACCTCAGTTATCTTTTAATCTCTCATTTTGATCTGCTTAGAAAACATAAGAAAAATAATTTTTTTTTTAACACCAGAAAACAAGAGTCTGTGAGCAAGGCTGGTGGTGTTGGTGTGAGATTTTCTTTCATTTATTTCTGCTTTGCTTTATGAGTTATTGGTTGGTTTTGTTTTTTCTAAAACAACAGATTAGTATAAAATGACAGGAAAATAATTTTGTTGGCTAATATCTTGTCAACTTGTAAACAGCTGGCCCTGAGCCAAAATCCAGGGGAATGTTCACACCATTTTTAAAGATTCTTTCAACAAATTCACATGGACGTGTTTGTGTGTTTGAAGTAGCTTGGAGGGGTTTTTTGATAAATTTTTAGAAGCTTCATTTTTCTGGTGCTATTATTGTCTTTTACTGTTTGGGGAACAGAAGGAATTCTTCCTTCTGGCTGTCTTCTATCTGCTTGCTTTAATTATTGATATTTAATTATCTTTCTTAACCTCTTCCTAGCATTGCTAGATCATTTCTGCTTGTTAACACGTTAGAATACAAAGCCAGCAGAACAGAGGGTACGTGATTTACAGTTTTAAAATTTCTCAACATTAAAACTGTAGGCAAGGGCTGCAATCATCTGTGGGTTGAATAGAATGCTCCAAAGAGCCTGAGGAATTCACAGCCTTCTAGCAGGGAACTGCTAGTCTTCTCTGTTGCTGCAAATGCCTCAGCTGAAAAAGAGGCTTGGTGGCTTTTTCCAAACCATTCCGTTTCCAGTGGAGCAATTGTCCACACTGTATGCAACAATTTTCATACTGCATAGCAATGAACGGACATGGAGACAGGGTGGCTGAACAGAATGTGGCCTCCTTCAGCTCAGAACTGATGCCCATTAAGGGTGCTTCATATGATAACAGTCTACTCTGCTTGTGAACACAAATGGCAATTTGATAATAAAGGATCAAAACATTTTGAATTGAAGGAACTTTCAGACTGGTAGTGGCAATGCAACTAACACTTGGGAAGTAGATTCTTGAACTACCCATTGTGATGCTCACTAGAATATTTTTCATTGCTTACTATACATTTTGCATCTTAGAAGGGTAGATCTGACAATACGGCAAAGTGATAGATCTACCTTAAATTAGGAATCAGCTTACACTCATCTGAGCACACCTGGTAATCTCATAACCCATAAAGTCCTCTGGGGTATCTTGGCGGCACCTCGTATAGCAAGGAGATGTTCTAAACTTTATGGACCTTGTAGTAATTCTCACAGTGAAATCAAGTCTAACATCTACAGAAGGCAAATCTTCCAACATTGGGATGTCGAGCAGGTAACCTATTGCAGGCCAAACAGGAAAGAAAGATTTAAAAATAAGTAAATAAAGATCAGTTCTGTCCTTTTAGTCTGCTTATTATCTTTGACTTTGACTGATTGTGCAAAAGTGGTGTACAAACATCTCAACCACAACTTGTTATGAAAAGCGTTACATAAGTGATATATCTAAATAATAGATGAAGCAAGTATATAAACATCCAGCCAGAGTGCTACAATCACTTAACTTTGGCTGTCAGGAAAAAGCATATAAAAAACTGTAAAAGTAACTGTTTAGTCCCTAACACAGAACCTAACCAAAAGGGAATGTACATTCTCTGATTTTAGAGCCATTCCTTGAAACATCTACAGTTATAGTATATTTCAATATACTGCCTAATGAAAAGTCTTCTGGATCCTGGTACGGATTTGCAAGTGTGTCACTGATAGCAATGATTCCACAGAAAAGTTAAAGTAACAAAAGTTTCACAACCGAATGTCTAGCCAAAAAAGCATGTACATGAGTTGCAAGAGTAAATAAGCTTTGTTAGAATAGTGTTGCTTTTCTAAAGGAGAAGAGAGATTAAGAGC
>NW_010398451.1:63410-69610 GCF_000710305.1 Buceros rhinoceros silvestris
CGTTTCTACTGAGGGTGAACATCATTGTATTTCTTATATTGTCCATCTGATCGAAATCCAGATCAGCTGATCAAATGTCAGTTAGGACGACATGGGTTTTGACCACTTACTTATCTAGAATCAGAGAAGCGGGAAAACACATAATTGGTTCACTAACAGAATCACCATTCAATTGATTATTGAAGCCACGATGAAATCTGAATGCTCAGTTACTAAAAGCCAAATAAATATTTAGTGTTCTGCAACCATCACTTATGATACAAGCAGGTTAGAAATCAAGACTTGAGTTTAAATGTATATTTAACTGTGTCAGAAATATGTACAGCTTAGATGCACATGTATTTTTAACATCAGGTGCCAGTTGGATAACAGCACAGCAAATGATTGAGGAACCAACAAGATAAACAACTGCCAAAACATGTTGTCCATTATGGCATCAATATTCCAATGTACTAATAGGATTTGGAATTAAAATTATGTTTCTTTCATTGGAGACTTAGAATAACAACGAGACGACTGTAATGCTGTATTGTCTGTCTCTCTAGAGTAGCACACACAGTATTCAGTATGCATAGGCAAAATAAAAGAAATGTTAGTCCACCCAAATACTCTAAACCTGTTATAGTTATCAAACATACCGTATTTATAAAAGAGAGGAACAAGGCAATAGAAGATTACCTGCACTAGGAATAAATTAATAACTTAATAACTACCCTTTGGAGGAGAAAGGCAGCATTTTCTACATGAGAAGATAAAGCTTTTATTTGTTGTCTCATTAAAACACTAAGATACTAAAATTTTGAGCACATAAAGCATATTCTGCTTTCTATCTGCTAATGTACTAAGCTTTGTGATGAGCGCACTATATATGTTTTATGATACAGAGTTAGGGTCCAGGTGAAAACTTTGAGATTTACATTTTTATCCTGCATTGACCTTTTGGCTTCATTCCTTAATTAAGCAAGGCATGGTAAAGAAAGGGAATATTATGAGTTGGCTGGGTCCCCAGCGTGTTATGAGGTACCACACACAGTTAAGCTATCTCAAGACAACCATGTTCTCAAGAGTTACTTTATTGCTATTATAAAAAATCTTTATTATAGGGAAAAATACGTATTTTTATGCCAGATGACAGTTTAGGATGTTGAACAGTAGTTTCAACTGAGCTTTGTGCCCACAGAGACTGTAAAACATCGAAGACTGGGCAGCCTTTGATTGGCTCCTTTGGATCCTAAAGGGGTAGATTAATCTTTGTAAAATTCTTGGTTGGAACATTGTACCATTAACTGGCACTTTCCAGTTATGAAGATACTTTATGAAACTGAAAAAGTCCTATTACACTTGCTAAAAAGGCAACTTTGGGGGTGTGGCTCTCATGAAATCATTTCATCTCTGGAGTATTAGATACT
This sequence comes from Buceros rhinoceros silvestris, assembly GCF_000710305.1. Lineage (NCBI taxonomy): Eukaryota > Metazoa > Chordata > Aves > Bucerotiformes > Bucerotidae > Buceros > Buceros rhinoceros. The sequence goes on from NW_010398451.1 coordinate 64,820, forward strand.
TTCTACTGTGCCCCATGCTTGATAAAGCCACAGGATGAAGATCTTTATCTGATAACATCTATCAGTTTCTTCTCTGTTAATTGCACCTTGTCTAAGCACCCAACAGTACAGAATGCTGGGCTTTCTCAAATTTTTGTCTTTTTCAGTTGGAATAGCGAGTGTATTTAAGCCCTTGTGGGACCAGGCCTTAGCAATTCATTTTTTAAACCACCTCTGTTTTTCAAGCACAGTATCTTTTTTTCAACCTCTGCAGTATGTGTGCACACACAGGAGTTGTTTTCTTCTTGGCATCTGAAGGGAGTGAATATGCAATGTTCCTGTGGGTTTTAAGCCTTCTGCGGTATTCCTAACGTTGAAGCTTTTGTATATCTACCCTCTGCACTGCTGCTAATGACAACTGGGTACCAGAAAATATGCATATATTTACCGAGCTTAAAGCCAGTCGTATGCTGAAGAGTTATTCCAGGGACACAATGATCGCTCTATGGGACTTATGCTCATGAAGTGCTCCTTGTAGGAAAACAGTATGAATGCCCCATGGTCTAAAGAAAGACACAGAACAGACACATGTCTTTTAAGACTAGGTATGGCTTTCTTGACAATACATTGATTTATGTCCACTACTGTTCTGAGGCTTGCTTAGAGATATTTGATTTACAATGGATAGATTGCCTCCTGTTAAATAAAGTCCTGGGTCATTGTCCATAAACCTGAACTGCATATAGCAATCTCAATGCATTGTAAAAATACTGTGGTGGAGTTCATAATGCCTTATTAAGCTCTGTAGTTCAAAGATTAATAGTTAAAAGGATAAAAACCTTTGTGCAGACATCTAGCAAGCTTCTTAAGCTGATGACAATTAGCACGGCAAAGTACTCAAGAGCTGTCTGTCAAGAAGCTCAAACAGGAATGATGTGACTTGGTCAAAAAGAGCACAAGTTGCCCCCATCGCCACAACCGGTGGGATAATGGATTAGCTCTCAGAGACAGTGCTTGGCTATCCTCCAGAATAACAACTCTGCTCAAGGTCAGACATCATAACTAATAAGCAGGAAGAGTCCTGAGAAAGAGCAGAACACCTATACATGAAAACCAGGGGAAAAACCCTGTCAGGATTTTCAGATGATCCAGGATACTGGATCATTTTCCTTCCAGGTGAGTCCAGGTTTTGGGAGAGGTGACAGTGTTGGGCAGTTGGCACTGTTGCCCTTCTCCAGCCACGACAGCCCCACCGCTCACTGGGAAGTGCCATCTTTGGGATGAGACATAAAACTGAGGCCTTGACCAGTTGCAGTTATTAAAGGTCCCATTGCACTTTCCACAAGATTAACTGTGTTAACCTCAGTGTCCTGGCTGATTGCATTCTGTCTTCTTAAATTCCCTCTGTAGTTTCAACTGGACAAGTTAATCTGCACTTCCTGTTTTAGGCGGCCGTGCAACTGTTACTGTGATCAGACATAATGATGCTGTGTTTCATTCCAGGGTGGCCCTGCTCCAGTGATGGCCAGTACAGACGGATCAAACTGCATATGGTCACACTGTTGCCCCAAGGAGGTGGGTGAGGACAGCAAAGCTGTACCCTGCATTTCCAGCCACATAATGTGACATAGAGGAGGAATGCACTCTTCAAAGTAGACTGATGGATCCAACACCAGCAAACAATAGTAGCAGTTATTTGTTGGGACAGCCTGCTGAGCCATGTGATTAACTCCATCTTTCCAAGGCACAATGCCTTACGGACCATCCTCTGGAGTAGGTGATTGTGGCTGTCCATCCCACTGCAAGCCTCCCACCTGGCCAAATCCAGTCCTAGATTTTAACTCTGGACTGGAGAGACAGAGCAAGTACTTGCAGTGATTTTGGAGTGGTTCTACATAAAATTCATCAGGGATTATTTCAAAAATTCCCCTCTCGTGCAAGGAACCCTTTCAGAGGCAGAGGGGAGAAAAGCTCTGTATGAACGAAGTGGTCCTCTTAGAAGGAAAAATTTGCAGCAAGGTGTCCCACTGTGTGAATCAGGATAGCTCATGCATGGCTTCCACTTTTCTCACAGTTTTGAGTTTTGGTGGCTAACCTCAAGGTTGGGAAAATGACATTCTTTCTACCTTTAATTCTTCCTGCTGTTTCAGTTGGATACTTCCTTTGTCACTTCATATCCCAAACTATTGTGTTTTATTGCTGGAAAATGTGTGTTTCATTTCAGCGATTGGGGATTACACACACATGCCATTGAGTGTAATGCAAGGACATTATGTGAATGTAAGTAATGATTATTTTTCTGCTTATCCAGAGAAAATAAAAGTGATTATTAATATCTTCATAACTAGATGGGGAGTAATATTAATATCTGAAGTCTATGAGAATCCTGAAATATAGTACGGAAATAACCTGGCTCGGTGATCAGATATTTAAAATGAGCCAGGTGTCAAGGCAGAAAACCTATAATTATCATGGAATAAAAACAAGTTTCTGAAAAATAATTTTATTGTCTGGTTTCTACTATATGGCATTTCCACTAAAGATTTTAATTCCTTTTTTTCTATGTCCTGTTCCCCTTGTACAGAGTGTCCCCTTGGGAAGCAGGGCCCAAGAGCCCTTTCTAGGATGGGACAGGATATTACAGCTTGGTTTGTGCACCAGCATCCTTAATATTTCCTTCCTTTCAGAAGCAAATAGAGCGTACCCTTATCTGAATGCTAATTTCCTAGTTAAAACCCTCCCTTGCTGACAAGGGACTGAAAGAGTTTTAAATCACAGATGTAGAGTATCAAATGCAATAATGCTCTTGCAATAGTGCATTGAAGCCTCAATTAATTAACCCTTGGGCTAAGTAGGCAGGTACATGGTGGTGGCCACAGGCGGTGGATGGATGAGATTTAAATGGGCATCTCATTTCCTCAGCACGGAACATGCCGTTTGGTTCAGAAAGGAGTCATTTTACACACTCGCCTCATTTACGCTCAGCTTTAATCCCTGTAATTCCACCTGAGATCCAAGCAAGAATGGGAAAAGAGAGTGAGGTGCAAAAGGCTACAGAGCTGGGCTTTGTTTACATATGTTTCCCCTGGGACACCCCCTGAGCAGAGCCAGGGCTTCTGGCCTTTTCATCAGGCTGTGGGGATCCAAAGCAGTTGTCATATGGAAATGGTTAAACAGAGATTACAGGGAGCTCTTCACTGCAATCCACCCCGTTTAGAGCCTGAAAAGTAAGGAGTAGGGAGAGGAGGCTGAGAAAAGGGGCTGCAGCACCCATCAGGATGCAGCAGGAACTTGGTGGCAGAGGGTCAATTTGCAGAGGCAATGGTGGTGAGGGCCTCCCTTGACACCATGATGACAGCTGCTGCTTCTCCTTCAATGTCCCATACAGGTGCATGTTCACGTGTGATGTAAATCATGTTCTGTGGGTGATGTAAATCCCTGACATCCTTCTGGCTTTTTTTTTTTTTTTTTAAGTATGTAACATGAAAGCTTCCCTATCAAGAAAGGGGACACAATTCTGCCACATATCAGGGGTATCGGACTAATGCTGTAAAAATTAAAAAATACCCCAATAATTTCTTTGAATCACTTAAAGGCTTTTCATCAGGCTGTGCTTTGCTTCACTTTCATGCTTGATTAATACAGGGATGCGCGAGCAGAACCTTGTGCCAAAATCTTAAGCAAATGTTGCAGAATATTTATGGATAATGAATTTTGAATTTATAATAGTTATTGCACAGGAAATCTGATATCTCATCACTGTAGTCCTTCAATCAAGGATATGCAGACAAACGCGTGACCTACGCAACTAATTAACCCAGGTAGAATTTAAAATATTGGATATTTGCAACAAACTTCACCAGAACAAGGCCAGGAATCATTCACAGAAATGATTCTGTAAATGGCTGAGAATAATGAACTTATTTTTTAAAAAATCAGGATCTCTTCCTTACCAGCCACTGAGCAGAAAAATGCAAAATATGTCATATTACTCATTAGTCACCCTCTGTGCCCAGCTCTGCTAGAACATCTGTATACAAGGTAGTGCTATTTGCCCAAAGGTATATAAAGAAGGTCTGAAAGAGGGTCCTATTTTTAAGGAGATCCAAGCTGCAGTGCGCTTATACAGAACACTCTGCGTCATTGTGTGCGTCTTCCCACTGTGTGTAGCAGTGCTATGAGGATAAAGCCGGACTGTTCCTGATGGGGCTCTGTGGAGGGTACGTGGTTATTTCTCCAGACCTTGCTCTGTGACCGCTCTTGTACACATCCAGAGGCCTCCACAGATAAACCCATCCAGCAGTGAGTACAAAATGGGAAGATCCCACACACAACCCTTTTTCCATTCTGCTCCTGCTGCTGCCAGCTGAGATCAGACACATTCATTGCACCTGTCACTGCCATTTTGTGCAACGTGGGAAAGATGTCACCCAGGTGCAGTGCCATGGGATGATGCACTGCCGGGGGGACTGCAGGGGTCTCTGCCCCACTGTCCCAGCTGCCAGCCCCACTGGGCCACGGGACTCTCCATCTCATTTACCTCCACACGATTTACCATCTGTGAGCTCGTCTTTAACCTAATAAAAATCATCTCTCTTTTGACTAACAAGAAAAGGAAACAGTGCTCATTGTGGGGTTTGGGGAAAATGGCCTCGCTAATCTGCAGGATGAGAATGGAGTGATTTATAGGCGGATTTAACTGTGGGCCATGATTAGGGGGCTGGTAGTAAGTGCATTAGATGTCTAAGTGTGGCAATAGAGTAAATAGGCGTTTTATTTATCGCAGTGCCAGGGGCCTCTTAGCGGAAGAGC
>NW_010398451.1:69767-72662 GCF_000710305.1 Buceros rhinoceros silvestris
AGCGCTTCTCCAAATTGAAATATAGCAGAGTTTACACTCCTGATTAGGGCTTCAAACGCAGAGCCCAAGGCTATCAGCGAGCAGAAACAACGCTCGCTGACACCTAATTGTCACTGGATTAATGTGCAAACAGGGACAGCAAACAGCAACAACAAATAACCCGGTGTCAGAGCTGCTGGTGGCAGTGTCCACTAAGTGACTGGGGGCCAAATTGAAGTTTATATCTCAGAATCCTCTGAGATCAATGCATCAGCTGAGTAGACGGGGCTGGAAATATTTTGTGGTTGTACGTGTTCTGTGTATTTACATACAGTACAGGTGTGGAGCTAGCTATAAAAAAGGGGGGGGGGAAAAGAGGATTTTTGTTTATGCCACTTGTCAACTGTATGTGTGGTACGTGTTTGCTGCCAGGTACCAGCAGAGGCTCCCCCTCCAGAAATCCATGTCCTTCTTTGAATGCCCTCAGACTCCTGAAAATTAATTCCATAAGAAGATGCCCTGTGTATATGTGTGTGTGTGTGTGTGTGTGTGACTGTGCCTGTAACAAAAGAGGTAAGGCACGTAAGGAAAGGTAATATATTTTATTAGACCAGCTTGTACTGCATTAGGAAAGAAGAACTGAGCTCAGAGACCCTTCCTTTTGTAGTAAAATACATAATCCATATGTGTGAATTCATATGTCTCAGAACAAGAAACTCTTTCATTCTTTGAATTATTAAAGGAGGTATGTATCCCCATTAATACATGGGATTCACAAATATGCCCATTGTTAGCGTGTATATCATGTGAAGCTAAATACCATATGTCTGTAAACTAAGTATGGGCAATATTGTTCAATTTATTTCTTTTATGCTTCATAGCCATTCAGGTAATTTATGTGAATAAGGTCTTTTGCTCTATGATCTTGTGACTTTCACTGGCATCGCCATATAAAATTTTATAACCCTGTTTGTGAATCAAATCATTCCCACAACAACTGATTCAATCTGGGTTGCCACCTGTCCAGCTTTGGACCAGAGGAAGCAGTCTGGGCATCTGAGCTCTGTTTTTTCCACTTCTGAACCTGGTTTGGCTTGCTTGCTCCAAGGTATTTCTACTCAAGATTTCACTACTGCTGATAAATTCTTCGGAGGTAAGACAGAGAAAAAAACCCCCATGCTGTTCATTTACAGCAGCCACCTTCTTTTAAGCTGAGAAATTAGCATAATTTCCTTGGAACGAACAAAAGCGATTAGAAATGAGCCTAAAAACAAATGCAAGAATGTGTTAGCAGCCAAGGAGTTCACATATTCAATCATTATATTTCCCATAATTAGCTACTGAAGGAGGAAAAGTCACAAATATATGATTTATGTCTCTAAATGTATTTCTAAAGTTCTTAAGTTTTATTGACCATGAAAGTTGGTCTTTCCCTGTGTTAAGAACTGAAGAAGCTATAGAGCTAGCTAGTAGCTCAATGGTGCAAAGTCTTATGATTTAATCCTGACATTTGCAATTTTTTGCTGTAAAATATTACTTTCTTTATTTCAGGACTTTAGTGTAAAACCTCGTAATTTCCTTTAAGCTCCATTTGATTGTCAATTGCACAACTCTCTCCAAAGCTTAAAGCTTATGATTTTCATACACATATGATTTATTTCTTTTGTACCACAATATAATGTACTTTGGTGCAAATTCTCCTTATTTCTCTTGCATCCTGATCTTTCCTGCCTCTGCCTTGTAGATAGGATTTTTTGTGCGACAGGACTTGAGTATGTGAGCTTTGAACTTTCTGTAGATTCATTTAGAAATGTTTCAAATATCCATTTCTGAGATTGAACCAGCTGCATATCTGATCTACTCTGTTTAATGATTTCCAAGAAGTGGTGATCTTGCTATTGGCATATTTGGAGAAGGAATAGGATCAATTTTAAATATTGAAACAAGTCCAATAGCTATTTACACACAGTTTATTTCAGAGATTCAAAGCTGCACAAGGGTAGAAAGAAAAGTTTATACTGCAAAATTGCAAACAATTCTGGTTTTCTCTCCGTTCATTTAGAGTCAGAAAATCATAAAACTGGGTTTGCAACAGGGAAGTCCCAAGTTCATTTTACTAACAATATGCTTGATGAATTCAATGTATTTTTAATCCAAGTGTAAAACTCTAAGGACATCCAAGGTGCTGACTAGAGCATGAAAATCTAAATTAATGCTCTGCCAGAATGACAGTACTTAAACAACCAAAATATCACCCACAGGCATTAGGCTCTCTGAGAAGTTCATAATCTATATATTGTTATTGTAAAGATTGTGATTTCATGCAGAAAATAATTCACAAATCATAATTAACATAGCTCCCAATAGATGACCAAAGGCTTTAAATACATTTTACATTTTGCTGTTTCAAAAAGCCATACAACCCAGTAATATATAATTACTATGGATATACATCACGAAATGGCCATACTGTTCAATATATCAGCAAAGACTCATAAATCAAGGGATAGTTTTTCTTAACTGTATGTCATGTTGCTATTTTACATTTTAATTACATAAAACCTTCCAGTTAATATCCTTCAGCTATATAGATCCACATATGTCCATTTGTAGCCAATGGACTATTTGAAACAGCCTTAAATCCAGAAAACACTTGTTTATACAGACTGTTCTAAAATGGGGCCTGTTTCCTTATTCAGGCAAAATGCCCACGGAAGAGAAGAGGAATTTTGCCTGAACAAGGACTGCACAATTAGCAGCAAAACATGCCAGTCAGAGCGTTTTGCACCAATGCACCAATTGCTTTGAATAGTGTCACCCAAAAGAAAATGCCCACGTCTCCCACACAAACCTGAATAGGACATGAAGTGTGAGAATTTAGAGCCCTTCCTGGGCGGGGAGGGGTTTGGGGGGGTG
>NW_010398452.1:0-8474 GCF_000710305.1 Buceros rhinoceros silvestris
GTGCGCGGCGTGCCCGGGCCGGGGGGCGGCGGCTTAGGAGGAGGGTTTTCTCAGTCCCGTCTGGCAGCCAGCGGCCCCTTCCCTGCTGTTTTCTTCTATTCCCCGAAAGGAACACTCGAGTGCGAGCAGTTACTGCTGCCTTGTCCGGTCACCGCTACAGTAATGCTTCACGTGTTGCATTACCTTTCCCTTAGGCTTTCTCCTTGTTCCTCCTGTTAGAATGAACTCATGGCTAAAGGACAGAGTGTGGGGTTCGGGGGGTTTTATTATTTTCGTTTTAGGAACCTATCAAAATGCTTGGCACCTCTTCAGAGTCACTGTCTATTTGAGACCCGCTGCTAAATAGCCTTTGTCTTAATTTTTCATGCAAATAAAGCTCCTGAGCTTTCAGGAGATCTTATTTTTTTAGTCTGAGGGTTGATGGTAAAACTTCAGAGTTGTATAGTCTCACAGCAGAGCTACCTGAGAGATGACCCGAAGGTCGAGATGTGTGTTGGTCATTAGTTTTAGATACCCGAACACTTTCTTGAGATCACTGATTTCCTCTTTATGCCTTAAAGGAAAGATTCTTCATTACTGAAGTTGTGGGAGTATTACACACTAGAGCTAATATTGCTAGTATAATTTTGTGTTTAAATGTTTTTGCAAGAACGGATTTGTAAATTCCGGGAACTTAAGTCTAAAGCTGAAAAAGACCCCCAAGCTCGTGGATTAATCCGTTTTGAGAACAAGATCCTGGCTGTTCTTCCCTCGCGTGTAAATCTAATATTTTACCAGGTCAGCCTGAAAAAACAAGGTGCTGTAGCCAAGAGAATACTTCTCCAAGTCTTAGCTTTTAGCACTGAATAAAGGTTAAGAACAGCTCTGGATCATTTCTCCTGTATTTTTAGATTCTATTGAGGTAGCTTCCTCAAAGACCTGTCTCACTTCCCTGGAGTACTACGGGTGTCCTAAAACACCCACTGCCCTTTTTTTCAAAGCTAGATTAATTGTTTTGCTGATATTAATAACCGTGAAAGTGGAGCAGCTATCTGTCTTTGTGTGCTGTGGGTGCTTTAACTATAGTAGTAGATGATAGGTGATCATATACTTGTTTGTGTCCAGCTTGCAGTAGTATTTTGGGAGCAACATTTATCTTTCTTTCCCTGTAACTGGAAAGAATTACTTGGCAATTCCCAGAACCGTACTAGAAGAAGAAAACCAACACAGATATAATTTGACTGTTTGCGGTGGCATTGCAAGTGGCACCAGTGCCATTTTTGGCAAACATTGTGAAGAGCGATTGAGCTTGATGTAGGAATCAAATACTGCATTTACTCCTCTTATTCCTTGGGAATTTTCTTGAGTTCAAAGAAACTTTAATTTAGTCCTGGCAAAGCAAGCTCCTTCCTTCTGAAATGAGGCCACTTGTCTAGGGCCGTGCATTAGGTGAGTTCCACAAGCATACCAAAGTAGAGGTGTGTTGGCTTGAATGGTGCTGCTCGTTGTGTCGAGAGGATGTCCTTCTCAGGGGTTCCTACACTCCTCCTCTGCGTTCCCTTTTTGATCCTTGCGTCTGTAAATAGCGATCACTGGGCGAGTTCCGGATGTTGAAGTGAGTGTCCAGTGACACAGATTGGATGTGTTACGTTGTAAGTCCCTGGATGTGCTCATAGGAACCTTGTCAAAAAGGTAGCTCGCTATGTTGTTTATACTTCTCCATTCCCATTGCCCAGTGCAGGTACGATGTGTTCCCTTTCCCACGTTTTGTGATCCAAACATACAGTTAACATTTTTAACTTGCAGGTTTTGCTGCATGTGGAAGAATGGGAGCTGGAACCGCTTCACAGCCGGGACTAACTATCCAGCATAACCTCTGCAGGTTTCTAATGATCAAGCTTCCTGTCTCCAGAGGAGGTCGGAGAAGGCAGACCCAGACGCTGGCGCTTGCAGGCATTCATGTCTCTTCTTGTTTGCCTGCCTCAGAATTTCTTACCACAGTTTGCTTGGTTACTATAACATTAACCATTGAACTTACGATTAAGTAGTAACAGATCATGATGACTTAGTATGTCTTTCTTTTCAGTTACCCATGGATGTATAGTCTCCACAATCAAACTGTTTCTTCCAGATGGAATGGAAGCTCGATTGCGATCAGAGTAAGAATAACTGTCTATTCATGTAAAGCAAAATGATACTCCTGTATTACGATGATTTGATGGATATTATGTGGAAAATCAGCATAGCAACAGGCTTTTTTTCCTGTGATCATGCAAAGAAAGTAACTGAGAGCATGGTTCTATTGCATTATGAGAAAAAATCTTAGTTGTTCTAATTTCTAAAAGCGACAAGAAAATATGAAAGAATAATAAAGTTCTGTAAAAGAACAAAGGTCTTATCAGTTAGACTCTACTGACTGCCTGTGGTTTAGTGAACTGGAGTGGGGATTATAAACCAAAGAATACAGGAAAAAGAAAAGCAAATGAGCAAATTCTTCCCTTATTTTTATATGGGATTAATATTTTTTCTCCTTTAAATGCACATAACCGCTACTAAAGTGAAGTTAATGTACACGTAACACTGTTTATATTCCTCAGATAAGTAACACAGTAATGACCTCGTGGTGCGGTTACTGGGTGTCACAAAGAAAACTGCCTGGCACGAGGAGAAAACCAATCGTAGAATATATTGTGTGGAATAATGTTTGGAAGCTCAGATGAGGGTCAGAGAAACCGTGCATATATACACACCATACTGAGAGGGTTTTCTGTGTGTCTCTGAACATTTTGGAGAAAGTTTCAAAGAGCAGTAGAAACAAAAAATGAAATCATTTTGTTTGCAGTAACTGTCTGCCAATGCCAGATAACATCACTTAAATAATCCTTCATTCTCAGCACTTGTATGATTTTGGATGCTTATTTAAATAATCTTGAATCATTAGTATATGGAAATATATGTGTGAAGCTTTAGGGTATCTTTGTTCCTGGGAAGATAATTAAAAATAAATTATTATGGGGAACTTTTCCTGTAATGGTGTGTCCTAATAAGAAATAGTAAAAATTCACCGTGTCAAGTTTTTAGTTCTGATGAAAATCTCCAAGTATAGTATTTGCCCTAGTGAAAATGTACAAAATTCTGTAAGTTATCAAATACTATTTTACTCAGTTTATTGTATTTGTAAACAAGCTTTGTGTATCCACCGTCTTTTCATATCTGTTGTTCATGTTAATTGGTTGGAATTTTAATCAATTTTAGAAGAATCAAATACTATGTAACTACTGAAAAAAAGTTGGTAAAGAGTTTAGAACAAACCTTGGATTTACAATTTGAAAATAGTTCTGTAACGTTGAGAACGTCGCTTAGCATAGTATTAACTGGTTTTGCACAATTTTGTATTGACTCTTTCATCTGAAGAATAAACTTAAATGCAAAGCATCTGGGTTAAATGTGCAGTACTAGGGATCTTCTGGATTTTTCTGCACTTTGTGTTCACTTTTGAAAATTTTTTTTTCAGTGTTATCCATGCTCCATTACCAAGTCCTGTTGACAAGGTAATTCAGAAATTTTTTTTGCTTTCTGCCTAATTCAGTCATATGCTATTTTCTGACTTGTTATAATAATAAAGAAATTATGAAGTCCAGTTACATTTAGATAAGTTTTCTCCTGCCTGTTTCTACCTAGTGTAATACTTTGAGTGACATTTAAGGTCAAAAAAGTAATGCAGTATATATTTTAAGGTATCTTGACTTCTTACAGAATGGCACCTGAAACATGACTTTGGGGCGGGAAAAATACCCCCACCATTGATGTTAAGATGGTTACATTTCCAGGTACAGGTTGACTGACTAACAGGTCTTGGCTATTGTATAATTTGATACTTTATCTGTTCTCTGGGATCCGAGAGTAGCTCGTCATCTGGCGTTTGGATGAAGTCCGTTGTCCTCCTGTCCTGGTTTGTGTGGAGGAGAAGCTGCACTGCACAGGCTGTGCGTGGCATGTGCTCTGGCATGTGCCAAAGTCAGACTGGGAGCAGACCTCACTGCTCCTCCTGGTCAGCCAGTGTCACTCACGGTAGAGTCACAGAGTCAGTAGTGACTTACGTGACTTTTAAACGCAATTTTGATAATGTGGGGGACCTGCAGAAGAGCTGTTAATAGATACACCCTTGGGACAAGTGATCAGGAATTGATCATCTCTCTAGCCCCTAAAAAGGAGGATTAGCTTAAATAGGTTCAAATCAAGAGTTTTAAATTTGAAGATCAAAATTTCAGTAAATAAAGAAACTTGTTTGTGAAGACAGCAGCCTGAGGAGTTCATAGACTTTGCATTTAAGCTGAGGTTTCAAAACAGCATATGTAGCTTGAGTCCAGGGCAAGAGTAGAAGTTCTGAGAGAGGACTGCAGGTATAACTGTGTGAAAAACACCTTCAAAATTACGTCAGTGTAGGAAGAGCCTCAGAGAATTAGTAAACAACTGAATTCACCAATAAGGCTCCACAAAACAACCCTTCTCTTCCTCCCAAGTCCAGAACAGTTTCAGTTATGATTAAGATAATACAGGTATTCTCTAAATCTGAAATAGATGCTCATAAGGGGGAATGATGATCGTGGCTGGTAGGCTGACAGGAAACACGAGATTGAAATGTGTGTGTGATGATGATGACGCTGGATTGGAGTATGAGAGATTTTATTTTCAATTCTGGAAGCTCCCGATTTCTGTTTGTCCTGTGGTTGAACGGCTTTGCTTTTGCGCACCTTGTTTCTTTTTTTTGTCAGTTTAATCTCAACTGAAACAAAAGCCTTAAACTCTTCAGTGTGTTTGTGATTCAAAAACTTGTACAGGCATTAAAACAGTGGAGTCTCGGTTCAGAGTTGGTAAGTTCTGTGATAAAACAAAGAATAAACAGTAGCAGAACAATAAATGACTAAAAAGGCTGTTATTAGATAATCTTAAGTTTACTTTCAAGGCTAGATTTAAACGATGAATTTTGCTTTATTTGAGTTCAATGAAAAATCCCAAACCGTTTTGATTCTTGAATTCCCTCGTCTTTCAGGTTGCTGCTAACACTCCCAGTATGTATTCTCAGGAATTGTTTCAGCTTTCACAGTATCTACAGGTAGGTTTTCTCTTGGCAGCATTTAGTTTGTTGCAATTATTAATCTTTGTTCAAAACCACAAATCTTATGCTCTGAGTGTCTATTTGGCTTGTGTTTTGTAAAGTGGAACATGAGAAACATTTAACTACCTTCTCTGTAGTCAAATAATGTAAAGCGTGTAATTAGTCACAGTAAAGTTTTGTGTAGACTTTTTAGAGTTTTTCATGAGCAGTAGAAACTATGACTTTTAGAAAGGATCATAAAATCAGCTTTCTGGAAAAGATATGAAAACATTCTTACTAGTAAATTAGATCTAGATTTAACTCGTGTGTGGTACTACTGATTTATTTTGCCTGTTTTTGTTTAGTAATGACAATTTTTATTTGCATCAGTGATGAGGCTTTTGAGACAGATACTGACTTCACGTGTATTTGCTGACATAGCAGGAAGCAGCTCAGGCAGGTGCTCTCTTGGGAGGCCAGATACATACTCGCTCATCAATCTGTTCACTCTGTCCTCAGTGGTTACGAAGAAGCTCTTCTATCTTACTCATATAAACCAAAAAGATAGTAGTTCTTGCTTGGCATTTTTCTTTTGTAATCTGGTTTGAGGATGAACAGCTCATTGCACGGGAGCTACCAAGCTGCCTTTTGACATCTAAGTTCTGTTTTTCAAATTGCTGGCAAAAGTCAAAATGTTGTTAAATCTTGGAAAGAATAACTTGTTACAGTGTGTACTCAGCATGTGCAACGTATGCATAAAAAATGAATGTTTTTCAGGAACCTGAGGTTATAGCATAACATTTTCTAATGAAAGTATCCAGATAAATGTGTGGATGGATAAAACGGGATCGGCTTATTATAGCCTGGAATATGTGACAATGTTTTCTACCCACATTCCCCTTTTTTCTCCTATTTTGTGATCTCTTCAGTTGCTTCTGTTTTTCTGAGGTCTAGCTGAACCGACTAGTGCCCTCCTCTCTTTGTAGGAAGCCTTACATCGGGAACAAATGTTGGAACAGAAGCTGGCAACCCTTCAGCGACTACTTGCTGTCACGCAAGAGGCTTCAGATACTAGTTGGCAGGTATCTGCAGGCATCCTTTTCCTTTATGGCCTGAAACGTGCAGTAAATGTACATGGCACGTAAATTTTAGCTATACAAACAATGTGGGAAATGTTACAAACAATGGTGGGGGGAAAAGCAGCAGGAAGAATAAAAAGCTTATGGCACTTGTCTTCAACTATGCAAAAGGTAACGTTTAGTAAACTCAGTGATTATATACCAGTGTGAAATAAGTTACTAGTAAGTATCCCAACAAAATGGAAGTCTAAAGCAGAACTCTGCTGGAGTTAATACTAAGGTGATACTTCTTTTCTGCTAGGCTTTAATAGATGAAGACCGGCTGCTATCAAGATTGGAGGTTATGGGAAATCAGTTACAGGCATGTTCAAAGGTGAGTAGTTCTCTTACCGCTGACTGCTAGGAATGCTGAAAGATAGCTCTTTTGAAGTGTTTTGAACCTAGCTAGTTGTAAGAGAGCGGCTGGAACATAAACTCGATGAAATAAGCCTGTGCTGTGTTGATAATCTGAATGGAATGAGAACTGTACATCTGTTCTGTATTTCATGGAATCACTTTAAATCTAAAGAAATGGCTCTTTTCCAGCAATTTTTTAGCCCAAACTGCTCTTTTGAGTATACATATAAACATGTGCACGGTGAAATGCAGAGAAGGAATTTGTCAGCAGTGAGAAGCATTCTGACCTGTTTCCTGTGGATGATTCTTTTCAAATGGGGTTTTGAAAAGAGGCATAATCAATGTGCTGTCTGATATTCAGAGACACAGTAACAAGCATACCCTGCCTTGATTTTTGTTTAGGCCATCTATGCCTATTACTTTATTCCCCTCGGCTGCCCATGTTGTAAGAACTGGTTTCGCAGGTCCTGTTTGAGGTCTTCTAGATGTGATTTCGAAGGTTTCTGGTTTGACAAACTGTAGGTCTCCTAGGCGTGATGTTGTCTTAGCAGTGTCCAAAAAAAAAAAACCAACCCTTAGTTTTTTTATAATCAAAGTCGATTGTTGAATTTGTGCTGCCATACCCACACTTCAAAAACTGTTTTACACCTGGTCATGTCAACAATCTTTGATCATGGGTTTGTCCATAACATTTTCCTATCTATCAGAAATTGGTAAACATTTTTTAGTAGAACAGGTCTTACCACGAGCTAGTATATTTCATCAGCAAAATCCTAATTTATATTCTTTGTATCTGAATTATCTTCTACATACAGAATCAAACAGAAGACAGCATACGAAAAGAGCTTATAGCATTACAAGAAGACAAACACAACTATGAGACAACAGCCAAAGAGTCCCTGAGGCGGGTCCTTCAGGAGAAAATTGAAGTGGTTAGAAAACTCTCTGAAGTGGAGGTATTGAAGTTTCATCCCTAGACTTCTGGAAATGCTGAAGCAGCTATGACTGCTGCTACTTAGATCCCTGTTTTGTTGCCAGTAACACACCAGTATTAGTTTAATTGTGGCACTTGGAGTATATTGTTTTGGATTATTTCTTCAAATAAGAGTCCTGGCCCTATAATATCTCTCATTCCTATCTTTTCCTTCATTTTCTCTTGCCATTATAATTATTTGCTATGTTCCTGTAGGTCAAGAAATATCGTTAAGACTTAAAACTAACTGCAGGAAGTCTCTATCCTCTTCATGCGTTTCAGAGAATACAATGCATATAGTGCTGGTTACGAGATTTCAGTGAAATGCACCCCTGAATATTGTAATAGTTCTTGACAGGTTTGTTATTGGTTGGAGCTTGATGTTTATTTCTAGCTTTCTTCTCCTTTCCATCTCTATAGTAAGAGAAGAACCTTCTGACCTATTTATTCTACTTAACTTTAGTAAAAGATTTGCTTGATTTTCCTGGCCCATACTTTCCTCCACACAGAATAATCATTGGCTTCTGGTTGAAAGTTATCCTTTAATAATTATTATGTAATGTAGTTTTGAATACACTTTTGTTTAAAAGTGTTTTGGTGGTGAAGGAGAAGTAAGTCGGAGCTTGCTAGAAAAAAAAATTGTATGATTGAAGAGACAAATCTTGAACTACGAGGAGGAGACTCTATACACCATTTAGTTGCAGTGCTGTCACCAGCTGATGCAAACTTCTGGAGCGTTCCTCACCTCCTGAAGACCCAGCTGCCTCCTGAGTAAGGGAATCTTAGTTTAGATGCTTTTCCACTTTATGGAGGACGGAAAAGATTAGAACACGTTCTTGGAGCGTTTGGCTTTTCTAATGTGTTAAATCTTCTTTTGCTGGGTAAAAGGTGTGATGAAATCTATTGATTACATTGAATTACAAAATACTATAAAACTTTCACGGTTCAG
>NW_010398452.1:8595-10482 GCF_000710305.1 Buceros rhinoceros silvestris
TCAGCATAAAATAGAAGGGGATGGGGGAGATGGATGACACGTTTCAGTTCTTTGTTCCTATCAATCACGATTCCTACAGTGGGTTTTTTGGTTTGGATTTGTTTTTTTTTTTTACACATGCATGAAGCCAATATTTTTTTGCATAATCCGTTCTTTAAGTAGAACCTTACAAAGGTTTGTATAGAGAGCATTTTTGCCAAGACTTGATCTGTTTGTTCAGCCTTAATGATTAGGAACAAAGCAGTTAAATATGATTTTACTGTTTGGAAAAAAACAGATCAGCTTGAGTGTTTGGTGGATTAGTAGGGGTTTTTAAAATTTATTTATTGCTTAATAATTGTGTTTTACAGCGGAGTTTAAGCAATACAGAAGATGAATGTACTCACCTGAAAGAAATGAATGAGAGGACTCAGGAAGAATTAAGAGAATTAGCAAATAAGTACAATGGAGCTGTAAATGAAATTAAAGATCTTTCTGACAAGCTAAAGGTAATAACAGAACTTCATCTGACTCATGATACCATAGTGCGTGGAACAAAACCAAAATTTAATTTCTAATGTGGCAATCAAAGGTTGAGAAAGGTTAACGGTGGAAAGATACGTATCACCTTTTACATATTCTTTTTGCATTTAATGTACTTGAAACTGTCATCAGTTAAGTCAATTGCTGAAAAGGTTCCCTTTTCAATTTGAAAATGACTCTATTTTTGGAGATACAGTATATTTTCATATAAAATTATGTATGTTATATTCAGCTGCTCTTCTATAGACCAGTAACTTTTAACCTAAAAGTCCTACAGTTAGTGGCAATGAGAACTAGAATTAGAAGTAAATCTGCATTTCATGTTGCCTCTTTGTACAGTTACATAACTAGCCCGCCACGGAGCGATGATATGGCTCAGCTTGTGAGGGAAGGAGTGGGTTATCAGGTTGGTTATCAAACTGAGCATCTAAGTGATCTAGTATTTAAAGGTCCTTTATGCTGGAGAACAAAACAATCACAATACGATAAACTTATTCGCATGAAATTCAGCAAGGTGTGGCTCTGTCGAGTCGGTCTGTGCAGTGTACGTTCAGCTCAGGAGGACTCAGGTTTTGATCGATTTGAGATGCTTCGAGACTTCGGTTGTTTCTTAGTTCTTGGGCCCTGTTGTTGTTCCTGTAAAATTTAAGTTCTTCAGACAAAAAGTTAGTAAACATATTTGGGAATCTTTCTCTTTGTTATTGTTCTTGAAGTGAAATTTCTGTAAACATAACTATAGAAAAAATTTCCATTGTTTCTCTTTTCTTTATCTGACTAGCAAAGAAAGTTACTTATGCACATTTGGTTATACAGAAATCAAAGCAATCTTTTCCTTTACACGTTAATTAAAAAGATCTCCAAACAAATCAAAATCTTGGTTTGGGTAGGTAGCAGAAGGAAAACAAGAAGAAATCCAGCAGAAAGGACTGGCTGAGAAAAAGGAATTGCAGCATAAAATAGATGAAATGGAAGAGAGAGAGCAAGAGCTTCAAGCAAAAATAGAAGCTTTGCAGGCTGATAATGACTTCACCAATGAGCGGCTGACTGCTTTACAAGGTTAGTCACTAGTGGGGAGGAAACTTTGAGTTGTTGCTCTTTTAATCTGTGAAAGACCTTTTTCTTGGACTTCTGTTTACAGTACGGTTAGAACATCTGCAAGAGAAAACTCTTAAAGAACACAACAGCTTAGGTAGGTGTTACCCGTTTCTCATATCAAGCTGATTTCCAAACGTTCTGTTAAAGTACTTTTATGATCCTAATCCTGTGGTCTGGGTGTCTGGCAGCAGCAGCGTGCGTTCCGCTCGTACCCCTGGGTAGCGTCGGAAGCGCTGTGGCCGCCGCAGCCGGCCAGCAGAGGGCGCTGCT
>NW_010398452.1:10530-30726 GCF_000710305.1 Buceros rhinoceros silvestris
GGGGGGCGGCGAGAAGCCTCTGGCCCCGCCGCAGCCTGCCAGCAGAGGGCGCTGCTGCCGCGAGTGTCCCCGCGGGGTCACTGCTCCCTGCCAGGGCTCTGCCCCGGCTGCCCCAGGAGCTGGAGGGGTTTATATACACGTGTATACAAAAGGACGTGTACGCATATGCATGTAAAAAGATTAAAAAAAATAAAGTGTATAAAAGGCACTAATTCTGTGGGTGATAGTGACCTCCTACGTGTTTTTGAGCAAACAGGAACATGATCTCTAGTGCAGGAAAACACTTTAAATTTTGCCTGTTTTGTTTGATTAGATTAGATACTTAGGAGGTAGTATGAAAAGCCAGATGCATTTCACAGTGCTGTGTTTATACAGAAACAAAACCCAAATTGCTTGGTTCCAGAAATAATACCCTTTCTTAATCCTAGGCATACAAGTTGATGACTTCATACCTAAAATTAATGGGAGCACAGAGAAAGGTAGTGTATCTTAAGGCTACCTTTTGTTGTACGGTTGATGTTTGAAGTTGAACAAATTCAAAATGTTCTCTAAAGTTTTACTTTGAATAATATTCTCTCTCAAAATGAAATTGAATCTATCCACTCCTCTGATCAGCATTTTTTGCTTAATCTTTCAGTCAGGTGTTTTTAGAAATTTCTGTATGATGTAATGAACCAACTTGGAAGTCATCTTTTTGGTTTGTTTTTTTTTTTCTTCCTGGTTTTGATGGGCTCTCACTGGAATCAGTAGGAGCCTACGGAATGATGCCACCCTTGCGACACAAAGTGGAAAACTGATTGACTTTTTTCCTCTTAATTTTGTTTTCCCTCTCAACACAGACACACACCATTTTCCTAGTAAATTTGGTACAATAAGTCAGCAAAACTTTTTTTACTATAACACGAAAAACATGTATTTATGAAACATATAAGTAGGGGAAGCTAACTTCTTAAAAGTCAGGAACGTCTTTAGAACAGGAATGAGTGCAGATTGGTCTAACTGGGTTATTTTTAAAGACTAATGTGTCTTAATGTACACTTGAAGATTTTTTTTTGAATAAAATTGTCTGCTGTGCCCAATATCACATACAGCAAAGATTATTCCAGTTGTGATTCTGAATTCACCAAATAGTTCCATTGGCTAAGATATATCTGTCATTTTATGTTATTTTTAAATTTGTCCTTGATGTAGCTTTCTTCAGCATTTGCTGTCTCTCGCTGGACAGGGAAAGCTAAGCAACACTAGTGTTATTAGTTGGAAGGCTGGGGCACCTATATGGAGAAATCGTGAGGTTTTTAAACTAATCTTCCAGTTTACAGGATTACTGTATAAAATTTTTAAACAAAACCTTATAATTCTGTGATCTAATTCTTACCTTTTAACCTTATTTTTTCATTAAATGAAGAGCTTCTTAACTAGGGAGACCAATAGCAGAATAAACGAAGGTAATCATAGCGTAGTCTCATGTCTAGTTCTTATTTGGAGTGAGAGATCTGTTAAGCGCTGACAGGAAATGTACAAAAACCTCCCCTTAATCTAAGTACTATTTATACTTTAATGTCTTAGCGTTTTAGGCACTTAGCTGTGATGCATGCTAAGATTAGCAAGGAGGAGACTTAATATCTGCTCCCAGTTCTCTGCACTGCCGTGCTTTGCTTTTAGATAGATCGATCCGTCTTGCCGATGCGTTGTTTTAGGATGGTAATCCTGTTAATGCTTGACAGAATGCTTAAGAAATTAATTTGCTTTAGTTTTTTCTAAATCTTCTACCCCACAAAAGGTAACTTCTTTACAAAGCAAAACTGAAGTGCTACATAGGGATTGGGATTCTTCGTTCTAATCACATAAACTGTAGGAAGGCTTTGAAAGGTATGTTGTTGGAGGCTAGGAGAAAAACGTGCAATAATACTAATAATACTGTGAATAAAAGTAGCCTATAGCTACATTGAAACAGTCGGTAAAAGCTTTCAAGCTTCCAGAGCCAAGACCTATTGGTTTACAGAGAAACAATTGATAACATCAATTGTGATGTTTTGAAATACGATTAGTTTAACAACCACTTCTTTTGTTTTTAAAATTGTTTATAGGAACATCTTGTTGGTTATTTAAATACTGTTGCCTCTTATCGGTCTGAGTTAAAAAATTGTCTGAAATACTTAAAAATTTAATTCGTTATTTTGTGGTTATAACAAGTTTCACTGATACTTTTTGGTCAAAGTTGAAGCAGCAATCTGTTTTTGACTTATTTTGGGTTGTAAAAGAGTTAAAATGTGACCTGGATGGATGCATGAAAATACAGTTTTTTCCATCCTATGAGAAATAGTGCTTAAACCTGGGAATTTTAGGAAGCTGTCTGCCAATTTCTTTCTCATTATGAGTTACAGACAACGTAGAACTGCTCATTCAAGTTGTCTTTTGGTGTATTTATACAGTCCATCATCTCTTTCTCTCATGCACCTACCATGCTATTTTATTATTCTATATTATAGCATAGATTTTCCTTTTTTCTGTCTGTGTACCACATTCTTCTGCCTCTCTCCTGTATCTGGTCCATCCACGTTTTTTCGAGCATTTTACAGCTGGCTGGCCTGTGTTCTCTTCATGACAGTCTGTGCCTTTCTGTATCTTCCTGTCCTTTGTCTGGCCCTCATAGTGACAGATGGGCAGTAATTTTCTCTGCCAGATTTTAGATTTTGTTCTCTTGAAGGTAGCAGGAGGCAGTTACTTCGGGTTTTGCTTTTGTTTTTTCTGAGTACTCTTGCATTATTTTAGAAGAACTAAGAATTCAAAGTTTCTACTGTAGATTCAATAAATTTAGCTTTGAAGGAGATTGTAGATATTTTGTATAAAGAAAAAATTTCACAGCTGAAGGCAGAAATCAAAAATTTCTTTTTCCTTGCCAAAATAGCCTGTAAGGGAATAAAATGTTTCTTCTGTTTGTGTATAAAGGTACGTGTACCTTCCCCCCATCTCCCCCGTCAGAGGAAAATGGTAAAACTGTGTAAAATCAGTGTGCTTTTTTAGATTACTTTTGTGTCTCTATCTTTCAAAACTTCAGGTCAAGTCCTCAAGGTATGTTTAAAGACACACTACCTAGCTGCTGCAAGAATAAGGATTTCACGTTACTCTTTTTCTGTGAGAGCCGTACTTGGAGTAGAGGAACCGACAACTCGTGTTAGTCTTTCTGGAGGCTCTTTGTAACAGCATAGTAACATGACGATGGTTAGAGATTCATCTTCTCACATTGCACGTACGAAATTCAGGTGTGGAAGAGAGTAACTTGCTTATAAACCAAGCCACGGATAAAGGTTGCGTTAAGTGACTCATTTCAGTAAGTGCTGGGTTTCTCAGCATCACACCTGGCTTTCCTATTTCAGTTTTATGAGCCATGTTCTTTGATTAAGATAGGAGAAGTTTGTATACAGTCACTTAGAGGGTCAGGTAAAAAAGGATAAAAACAAGTTCAGATATGGAAAATGTTATAGCCATGGTGCTGTCTTGAAAAAGCCCTGTCCTTGTGGGTTAGAAAAGAAATTATTTTTTTAGAGAAACTTTGGAATAAAAAGCTTAGTATTACATCTTGGATCTTAACAGCTAAGCTTCTGATACTGGAAGCTAATGATTGATCAATTTTGTTAGTGTGGGAGGTGTTGCTGGTTTGTGTACTAAAGCAGCCTTTTCAGATGGCTAGACTCTTGACATCAAAGGATTGTTTAGGTTCTTCAGAAAGGAAATGGTAGCACCTTTTTACTAAAGAGAGGAAAAATTCTGATAGAATTGGAAGCTGCACGAGGTCACTTGAGAAGGACTTCAGTAAACTTGGGAATTGAGCCCAGTTTTAGGATCTCTGCTATAGAACTGTCCTGTTCTGTTGTTTCTCTACAGTGAAACTTTGTTTAAAACGTAAAGGAGATGTTCAGCAACACTTTCAAGGGGGCGGGGGATGTGAAGAATAAACATGAAGACTAAAGAAAAACTCATTAAATGCCCTTTTAAAGCTAATAAATGCTGAAGAATATAGGTTAAATACATGCTTCTTATTTCTTCAGTGCTTGGATTGAAGAAATTTGTATTTGCAACTATCCATGTCTGATTAGGGATTAAATGGGAGGAACTAGAGGCATCAGTGCTACGGAGCTGCATGTTTCAGAAGTGTATCATCTTATGTATTCTTAATTTACTGTGATTTAAGTATCACTTATGTGTATTAATCTTTTTGCCAAAAATACGAAGTTGTCGATGGAAATTAACCTGACAGAGCAATACAGCAAATGCCAAATGCAGAATGTTTGGACTTTTAATAGTTGGTTCTTGCTGAATTTTGTTCAAGTTTTTTTTTAAATAGCTTCTGTTGAGGTAAGGGGCTTGAAAATGCAGTTAAAGTACTTCTGATGGTTTCAAAAGAGTTAATCTATTTTCTAATATCACTCTGACAATTTCAATTACATCTTGTCTGCTTGTGTTTTAACTCAGTTTTCAAAAGTTCTCAGTAAATACACGATTACAAATATTGTTAATATATTTTTCAAAATTTTTGTTGCATCAATTTGAAAATTATAAGATGATGTAAACTTAAGTGTTTCTTTCTTTACTAGAGCACTTTCTTTCAAAGAGTGGAGGGGACTGCACTTTTATTCATCAGTTCATAGAATGTCAGAGTGAGTACAAGAGTGTTCATCACATTTGCTTTAAAAACAACAGAAAACCCAGAAAAGGTGGATAAAATCCAGAATTTGTCACTGCTATTTAATATTTCTGTAGTAGCAGAGATTTTCTATTCATAAAATTGTGGCATTGTGATGTTAAGCAGGTGCCTGTAGTAGCGGTGGAAGTCTGTCTGCTCTTGGAAAGCTGTGGTCACATTGTCTCTTCTTAGCGGTTGGTCCATTATTGGCCTCCAACTGGGAAAAGAGTGGGGAAGCTGCCACACAGTGTTTGAAATGGAGTGTAATTTTTCACCTGTTGCAGATTAAGAAGCTGAAAGCCTAACACTGTCAGCGTAAGCAAACATCACAGGCAGCAGCAGGATGCAGAGAAGCCAGTGATGCCTTCTCTTCATTTCACATATCTATAATTTATCCGATAAAGGTCTTACTTCAAGTCAGTTGTCGCAAAGAACAAAAAAAAAAGAAAAAGAAAACCCTCAATTTTTTGGTGGAAATCTAATAGAGTCTTTTAAGGAAAATAGAACATAAATGTGGAATCTTTAGAAAGATGTGTTATTCTGGAATGAGCACCGTGTTTTTCAAAGCCAAAAAAGAGTCAGAAACAGCACAGTCTGTGTATCTAAAGAAGAACTCAGGATGCTAATCCTTTTTGTCAGCCGAGAGAGAAATATCATTAGGACAAGGGAAGAAAAGTGCTGTTAAACCTCAAAAAATTCCTTTTTAGCATAAAGAATTTTTTTTTAAACTTTAAGTACATAATTTATGTAATCTCTCAAGTTGAGCAGAGGTATTTATAAGCAGAACTAAGACAGTATCGCTTTTAACATTGTGCCCCTTGGACTCTTTTCCCTTTTAAATTTCGGTGAGGAATGTAACAGACTTGTTGGCTTTACTCCTTGTGATATGGATTGCAGTGCTATGAATTGAATGACAGGATACTGCTAATGTTTGCTGAAGAAAACTTAAATTTTATTTGAAAAATGTTTATGATAAAAGTGAATGACTGGTAGCTGTCTTCTGTCAGGCTGAAATGCTAAAATTTAGAATTTTGCAAAGATCTTGTGTAAATCCTGTTTATGCAGTACATAAAAAGGAACTGAAGTTAAATGAGTAACAGTACTTTTTGTCTACAGTGAAGTTGAAGTGCACGCTGAGTGATGTTCAGATACAGATGGGTTGCCCGTTCCCACTTTTTGTACGGTAGCTTAACCTGTGCTAGGAAAACTGATGTTGGTATCACCTTTGCAACCTATTTGTGCCCAGTTTTGTCACTATGAGAAGCAAAAGTGACTATCTAGCAAAGATTCTAACACGAAATTCAAATAGTTGTGAGAGAGTAAAGTTTAGATCAATTTCCTTATGCTTCCGCTCTCTTGAGAGATTGAAAGCTAGAGTAAAGCCACTGTGAGGCCTTGATTGCCTCCTCTTAAAAAGAATGAATACGAGTTCCAACGGTTTGGAACTGTGCATTTTTTGTGACCGTACAAGTTTTACTATCTAATCAAGAACAAAAAAGACTGCAAGTCAGCGGCTCGTGTATTTATTCCTGGACTGAAAGTCTGCCTTTCCCAAATTCAAATGTGTTTAGTCAGGCCCCGCAAAATCATGATATTAAAAACCTGCAAACCGCAGGATCTGTCATTTTCATTCTGTATATAAGTGCTACCCTTCAGTCCTCCTCCTGCTCTTCGCTCTCTACTGCAGTGAGGGTTGGGAACTAGTGGGGAGAAAATTATAGTTGCAGAGATTGCCAGGAACTGGAGTTTTAAGATGTGCAGCAAATACTGTAGTACCATATCATGAAGACTGGCAATGTTGAGAGACTGTATCGCTCATCGTATGATACTATGCCCTTTTTTCCTGGTGGTTTATGTGTTGGGAGAGGAGCAATAAAAATCCCAGAAACAGGAGTCATTCATTGAAGTTGCATTATGTAGGGCTTGCTCTTTTGTAATAGAAGCAGAGGAATTAAAACTACAGGATCTGCAAACCATGAGAGAAATATAAAGAAAGGAAAATTGAGACAACCAAGTTCGTCCAGAAAAGATGGTTCTGGCTTGGCTGCTACAGCAGGGAAAGTGCATGTCTCCAGTGAAGAAGCTCCGAAATTAGAAAAGCACAGGCAGAGGAAAAGGGAAAAACAGCCTAAGTCAAGGGAGTGGATGGAGTGAGATACCACAGGAAGGAAAATTAGGTGATTAGATGATCTAGTATTCAATACAAGAAGTTGCTACAGAGGTATAAGGCAGTTGAAAGTGCTTATCAGTTAGGAGCAATCAAGATCTCTCAAGGTACTAGATACTGATACTACAAAGCTAGAATATTTTGGCGGGAGAGAAACAGGACACTAAAATCTGAGTTGCAGTGCTGCTTGCATAGTTAACTTGGTAGCATTGTTTGTAAAATCCGGCTCCTGTAGATTTTTAAAGATATTTTTAGTTTATTTTCATTTTTTAAGCAGAATGTGGCTCACTGTGTTGTCCAGTAACCTGTCTTGATCTACAACATCTGTAGAATATTATGCAGTCTTGCACTGAACGATCTGGAGGTCTGATACTTTCTGATCATTACATCCGGTTTACTTGTTGCTCATTTAATAACTTTTTTTTTAGTAACCACTGGTGAAAACCAGTGATATCAGCAGCGAAAGTTAAGTCGCTGCTTCTTGATTAATGCATGACATGAGTTCTTAAAAAAATGATGATGAGGTATAGATGAAAGAGAGATTTGGTGCCCTGCTAGCTTCCTGTCTTTCACTCCAGTCTCATTTTAGTTTGTTTGTGTTCTTATTTTTTCCTCATTTTGTGATTTTTGCATTTATGATTTTAAATGCAAGTCAGGGTTTTTTTTGTTTTTAATGAAGCTTTTGATTTTTAAAAACTTATCTATCTAAAGTTGACTAGCTTTTGGATTGATTGAATGGCTGTTTTCAACTTTTGCACGAATTTATTATCTGCGGGTGGCGAGTCAAGTTAAAGCTGCTTATTACCACTTTTTTCAGCTAGTTTGACGTTTGACTATTCAGGGTTAGGTTTTCTTTCATTGGTCTTCAAAACTGGCCTCCATCAAAGACTAATTTGATTTAAAACCATAAATTTATTCGGGACATGTTACTCTAGTAATCATAGTTAAGATCTGTTAACATTACAAAAGTACTACAGATAGTGACAGGCAACCTGAATCGAACAGGGCATTCTGAACTAGAAAATACAGGAAATGCCTGAAAACCGAAGTGAAAGCTGCCTTTGAACTGCATTCGTCAGCCAAAAGAAACATCGGCAAACTGAACGGTGGATGGAGGGCTTATCTTCCAAGCAGATTGTTTCAGTAGAAATTGTTAGTATTTATAATTATCAGTAACCCTTTGCTTTCTGTTAAGTAGTGACTGGATAGCATGAAAGGTAAAAAGTATTTGTGCCACAAATTAAAGCTAGGATCCTCATCCAAATTTGAATTTTGATAGCCAAAAATGCCCGTCTTGGTTCAGGGAAAATGTGGATTGATTTAAAAAAAAGTGAAATTTAAAAGTTTATGATGTTTCCTGAAATAGTTGTTCAGAGATCTGGAAAAGGGAAATTTTAAAGATACACGTATGTCTGCTTTTACTTGGAATGTTGGCTGGATTCTGCCAGGTTTAGCGACTAGTGTCACTAAAGTGTCAATAAGATTCCACAGGGTTCTATGACATCAACCCCCACTTTTCTGTTTCTTATCTCAATATACCCAGGCATGCCAAAATAAACTATTTTTTGTTGGCTTTGAAATATTCTAATGGTAGCAGTTCTTCACAGAGAATGCTGGCTTGTTTTGGAAGGTAGCAGGGGTGGCAGGCCCTGAGTGAAAAATACTGGCTGCACCAGCCTCGGGTCATTCTGGGCAAGGGGACTTGTGTATTCCTGCTGAAGTTCTTTGCTGAAGAAATAGCATCAAGAAAACTTCTGTACAAAGCAAGCCACCATGGAAAAGGGAAAAAAAAATGTCTGCAGATATTTTAGTCATAGGAATTGAGATTTCATAGAAGTGTGAAGAACTGCTTTAAAGGTTTCAGTCTGGAAAACCATCCGGGTCAAGAAGACTAGTTTCTTTGTTTTGTACTATAGTTATTCTGGTTTTAACAGTTACTGAATTGCGAAAACTCCAAGATCCATCAACTCATAATGCTAAGTTTTACCCTGTAAACTGATTAGAGACACCTACTTTAAGCTAGCAGTGTAGCGTAGATGAGGTGTTAGCCCCTCAGATCAAGCGGTCGATAGCTACTCTGAGTATATGGGTTTTGCATTCAGTTAGTTTTTTCAGACATATGGGCAGAATTCCTTGGCTGCTTTCTTGTTGGCTTCCTCCCCACGCCCCTTCCAGCCTTAGCTGAGTCCTGGAATAATCTCATGAAGACTTTTGTTAAGGTTTTTTTTATTTTTAAATAGAAGATTGCTCATGATATCACTCAGTAACTCTTCACTTGTGGCTGCAGTAACTTGATTCCCTCCATGGGGCCTTCCTCGGTTAAGGCACAGTGACTTTTCCAGCTCTGATGAACTCGAGACTGTTCTGAACTTTGATGAATGACCTCCTACAGTTGCTTGAGACCTGAAGCCAATCCTGAAAATGCAGGGTGCTGTTCAGAGTATTTCTGAAGCAGTATTTGTAAAATGTTGAAGGAATGCGTGACCATATTTGCTGATGAAAGTAGATGGAGGAAATACCTCTCTTAGACTGGGTTGTCTTGCTGTTGCGGGGGAAAGGGGGACAGGACAAGCTTTTGGCCATGCAAATCCTTCTTCAGACCTCAGGGGTGTTTTTTTGTCTGAAAACTTGTCTCCTTGCATATCTTGGCTTCTGTCTTTAGATTGTCATGATAACAGCAATATGATCTTGGAGGAATACAGAGATGACTTCATCTTCAGAGCTGCTTGAAGCTGGAAATGCTGACTAAAGCTCACTTTTTAAAAATGAAAAATGAAAAGGGTTTACTGTCATCCAGCTTCCTTAATCTCTCTTGTATGTGCTATTCATCCAGTCTTCTCTGCATCTCAGTACTGTCAGTAGCACATGGGGTAACCAGCAAACTCAGTTCTCTGATTGTTAGGGACCCAGCAGGAAGAGCAGAGAGAGGAGGCAGAGGCAGCTTCAAGCCTCAGGTTTCAGTGGGTGTTAACAGCTTTCAACATGATCTAAATTGCAAGATCTTCTGCGCAGAAGTTGATGATGTGATCTGTGAGATGTACGACTCTCAATAATGTTGCAAGTTGGCATCACTAACTGGTTCTTCAGGAATTTGAAATGATGACATCTTCTCCAAAAAAGAAATTAGTTAATGGTTCAGGAGTTCTTTTAGTGTCTTTGATTAATCCAAGCTTGTTGTTCCCTTGGTCTTATTCTTCGCGTCCGTGTCCTAGCGGGAGATAGGATGAAGTTAGAAATCTAATGGCACATTCTGTGGTTTAGGTTTTTATGAAGTGACATACATGGATAGAATTCCCTGTCAATGCTGTTCATAAAGACAATTTTTGTGAACCTGAATGTGATGCACGCACAAATTTTTTTTGGAAGTTTGTGCAGCTCTCTGAAAGTTTTAAGCTAAGAAAGGCTATTTCTATGTACGTTTCATAGGCACTGCTAAAGCAGTTATGATGTGGAGGTGGATTCTCAATTGCTGGTTTACTGTGGTGTATTTCTAGATTTCTGCTGTCTTGGGTGGGTGTCTATTTCGGGCAACTAGCTCTTAGAATTCCTGTCTTGATAACTGTAACTTGAGAAATGTATTCATTATTTACTGCTCCTAGTTAGATTGTTTTAAAAAGGGTTAATAATTAATTTTCCTAACGTCTCATTAGTGAACTGAAGCATTAATAATGTAAGCTAATAAATTGCAGAAGAAATAATTAAGCACTTTATCACAAAGTTCCAGTAGGCCTGTGTGCTTTGTTTCATTATTCCATGCCAGAATAAAGTTTTTGTTCAAGCCTGAGTAGGAAGTAATATTATCAGCTTGTAATTTGGTCATGGAATGTACTCTACGTAGATGTGTGCAGGGAAAAGCTTGCTTAATTTAAGCTTGGAAAGTAACACTTATTTTGTTTGGCAGACAAGATCATAGATGAAGGACATCTAACCAAAGTGGAAGAAACAAAGCTTTTGAAAGGTTAGACTTCTGGATTATTTAACTGTTTTTGAAGCATGTTTTTTCTGTCACTTCAGTGCATGTTCTGTCTTAAGCTAGCAGTTGGAGTTTTGTTGAATACTCACTTCAGAAAAGATTGAATCAAGGAGAGGTGTATTCTTTACTGAACTCCACTCCAAGTTCTATTGGCGGGCAAAAAGATTTAAAGGAAACAATTTTTGAAGACTGAGTATGTGAAATGCTAATCTCAGTTTTGAGTTCTTACCTGAACGTGCATTTGAAAAAAAAAAAAAAGTAATAGTTGTTGTATATTGATTTAAATCTTTAGAGTCTGCATAAATTTCAAACAGTTGTGGGTTTTTTTATTATGGGACTAAATAGAAATAATGTTTGGTCTTGTTTTAAGTTTGAAATAAAAATGAATTTTAATTTTACTTTTCTCTAACTTACACCCTCCTAACTTTAAAACAACTGTTGACCTTCTAAATGTGTCTTTTCCGAGTAAAATATATCTGTGCATCTATCTTCCTTTTCTGTCTAAAACAATTAAAATACAAGGAGCTAATTAGAAAAGATTTTATCTTGTCAAGGAACAGTCATCCTTATCTTGCAGTGCCAAAATCAGGGATGCTACAAAGTGTGTGGATCAGAATTTCCTATGTCTGACCATGTAAGATTGTTTGGACTTGTAGGCTGACTCCTATTTTGTGATTTTCGTTAGTGTCTAGACATGCTAGCTCATTGCTTTACTCTCCGTCCGTCTGCAGAGTGTTACCCTATTGAATAAATGTTAGTCTGTGAAAAGTTCTGGTATTTTAGGGACTTTTCAATTTATCTTCTCCCACCTTAATGTTTGAAATAGCACCTTTAATTTGTTTCTGGATGTCAGGAAGCTATGGACAACATGCCGTATTTGGCAAAAGAACGCATACAATAACTGTAACGTGATGCATGCCAGTTAACTTGCAAAGCAGTGAACTATTTTTAGTGTTTGTTAGTATATTCTAGCTCATCAAGTAAGCATGATGTCACCACATTTTAATATACTTCATCATTTTGGCTATATTTATTCAGATCAGTTTTATTATGGGAATTAGGGACAAGTGCTGTGAAGTAATATAGCACAGGAAAGAGTTTAGTGCTTATGACCCTGGTTCCAGAATAGGAAGCAAGTTTCTGAATCATTTCTCTTTTTGACTTCTGATGTTTCACATGTAGACACTGGTGCATTTTTCTTCTGGTGCCTAATCTTGTTCCTTGTCTCAGGGGGAGGAGGGGAGGAGGAAGGAAGAAGCTGGTATAGCTGAAGGTGGGTGGGAGGGGAGTATGAGAGAGAGGTGGGAGGACAGAGAATTAATTCAGCGGTTGGAACTTGCACTGTTCCTCCCGTTCCACACAGAGCAAGAAAGCTGCGTTTCCATGTATGACCAGATATGGTAAAGGTAGTTGGATACAGATACTGCTCAGCTGAGCACTTCTGGATTGGCCGCTAATACGAACGACATGGGTGAGGCTTTTAGGATATACTTTTCTTAATACTTTAAACAGAACATATTACTTTGTTAAAAATTAATTTGGTTAAAATTAATTGTTACAGTTTTAATGGCAGTCTTGTGAGCTTGATTCGGAATGATACTTGTGAAATGCTTTGTATCATAAAATCTTTAGTTAAAAACTGTATTCCTAAAAATAGGGAAGTACCCCTTTTGCTTTAGCAAAGAACCACCCACAAACATCAAGTTTTTAACTACTCCAGTCATTACGAGCTTTGAATGCTGCTGAAGTGACGAGAGATGTGTTTGGAATAGCTGCCAGGTCCGAACCCCTGATGTGCTCCTTTAAGTGTTCGGGTGCGTTCCCCTTCTTCCTCCCCAGTGAGTTCGGTTACAGCAGGATAGAAAGGGACTGGCTCTTGATCAGCTGCTTTCTTTGTACTTGCCGCCTTCTGTTTCATCTACAAGTGGATGTTACTCTGGCATGGAGAAATAAAAAACTCTTCTTCTTAGATGAAGAAAACTTCTATTTTATTTTTTTATTTGTAATTAACCTGTCAGGGTTTTGTCATCTGTGCTCATTTCCCCCAGTAGGTACACAGGTTGTCTTCAGTTTCCGCTTAACTACTTTGGTTTGTGGGTTTTCGCTTTTGTTATTTGAAAAAAACAGCGCACACAAGCTTTCTCATTACTCCTTTGTAACGTTTTCATGTGCTAACTAACCCTGTTGGTATAATACACTTGATTTATTGCTGTGCATCTTTTTTCCTGTGTCCTGGTACTTTTTCATATCTGTATGTGAAAAAATTATATTTGCTGTGCTTTTCTGCATGTATGGTAGAGCTATAAAGTCTGTGTACTGGGAATGCTGTAATGATGCCTTTATATATTTACATTTATATATATTTTAATGTATTTTTATCTCTCTATATATGTATCTATATATATCTGCCTGGAACTTGACACTCTGATGAAACCTCTGTTAATCTGTGGGTGGACAGTGATGCTGTCAAACCAAGGCTCTCCGTAATCAGCCAAGAGAGACTTCAGTATATGTAATTTCACCTGCCTGTTGGTGACATGGTTCCTTGCTGACAGACTTATTGGATTTGCCTGCAGCAGAGATGGGGTGCTGTTCTTTAATGGACCCATCAGAATTAAACTGGAATAGTTATTAAAAAAAAAATACAGTCTCATAAAGTAATTAGACTCTGAGTCATAGTTCTGTGTGGGAAAAGGATGCACTAGTATAATTAAGTCCCCATACCTTTTAAAAATGTTTGGTCTCCATTAAAAATCCAGAACTGGCAAACAAAACAAACAACTGTGTGGCTTCAGTAAACTGCATGTAATGTGGTGAATTGTGTGTGAACAGGTACTTCATGAGGGTATTTTTTGGTGGAAAGGACAAAGACTGCCTTCCCTTAAAATTGGAACTAAAAATTCTCTCTAGAAATTAGTGTATTAATTTGAATTGCTGTGATTCTTTCCAGGTTCATACCACACGTCTTTTTAATAGCACAGTATATACAAGACTTGTTGCTGTTATTTTATTTGTCCAAAATACTGAAGCACAGTTTTATTCGTAACAGGGGTTTCTTTCTGACTTGTTACAGTATCTGCATTGTTCTAGTTTTCTTTTCTTATTTGTTCCCTGGTTGAATCAGCTTTTGCACAGGGTTCCAGCTGGCAGGAATACAGCTTTAACAAAAGTTCGAGCTGAGCATCAGGCAGTTGCACCCCCTGTTAGATGCTAGGCTAGATTAATGACTTCAGTCATGCTGAATCCATTTTGGTTCAGAATCACACAGAAAGAAGCAACCACCAGGTTTTTAAGTGTTTCTTCAATTGTTTTCTGTGGACATCTAGCAGTAGTTAAATAGATGAATAGAAGAAATTATGATGAAGAGACTGAACAAAGCATTTACTGATTGTGGTTGATTTTCCTTTCCTCTTACAGAGAATCAAGCAAGAGTCAAAGAATCTGATTTGTCGGACACTCTTAGCCCAAGCAAAGAAAAAAGCAGTGACGACACTACAGGTAAGCATTTATCTGAGGTTTCTGTAACATCTAATTAATTTGAATTAAATCACTTAATCACAAGCATTTTCTAGAAGAGCAGAGATGATATGTATTATGCAGAGCCAGATAGAAGCTTAGAGCAGTATTGTCTATTTTGCGACCTCATAATTAACTATTGTAAAAATGAGGAGAACAGAAGAGCTTCTCTTCACTTAAAGAACGTGTATATGAAAACTGCCTGCCGTCTGTCTGCTCCCTGAGAGGTGTGGGTTTTGTTGTTTCGGTTATTTTTTAGATGCTCAAATGGATGACCAAGATCTAAACGAACCTATTGCTAAAGTAGCTCTACTAAAAGGTAAACTTCTTTATTTTTGTAACATTAGATGCGTAGTCTGTGATATATCTTTTTGTCTACCTGGTTTTTATCAAATTGAAGCATTGAAGTAGTCTGCTGAAATTCAAATGTAACCGTGGTGGTACGGAAGAGTTGCGTTGCGGTATCAGTAGTGATTCATTTGGGTGATGTGATATAAAAGGACGCTTCTGAGTGTTAGCATAGGAGTAACTTGCACCCAAAGCTCATATCTGCTGTCACCAACACTGCTCTAGCAATTTGTGTTACAACTTCAAGTAGAGTTGAGAAATAGCTTCAGCATACACTTAAGGTAGGGGCAATAGCTGTGAGGAGGGGTTAGGGGCAATAGCTGTGGGGAGGAGGGATTCTTCCATCACTGACATGTTTTAAACATTGCCAAGTCTTACTCCTATAGTTTCCGTCACTGTCAGAAATGCTTCTGTCAGTTTGCACTCGATGGCTTAAAAACAAGCTTTCAAATCTTTTTTTTGGTTAACACAATCGAGATTTGGATTTCCTGTTTTAACTGTATTTAGAATTATTGCTGAGCCTTAATTTTGAGCTTCATAGCTATAAAACTAAGTATTTTACTCTTCATTGCTCTGAAGACATGTACTTACAATTGATTAGCAAGCTAATATTTCCATGTTTATGAACCGAAATTTTTTGTGGGATATTGTTACGTTTAGCATACTGAAAATTAATTTTATGCTTCATGTACAGTGAGGCTTTTTATAAGATCTGTAAAATGATGCTTATGTTGGGATCGCAAGTTCTTGATGGTGAAGGTGACAGGAAATGACAGGACATTTAGGAGGCTGTAAAAGGGCTTTTTGCTTTGATTGTTTACACTTCTCTAATTTTATGATAGATGAACTTAAAAAAATTGCAGGCATTACCTACGGTTCTAAAAAGCAAAACTAAAATTGAGTTTGATATTTTCTAACGGGCATCAGTTCAGCAAAGCAGTTTAAAAAGAAGCGTTGGAGATACTGAGCATGTTCCATTTGGGTTTTGCTCTAATGTCAGCAATTAATGACAAGTATATTCAGTGACTTCCTGTGTTAGAAGATAGAATCTGGTGACGTTTGTGGAGATTATGATAGTGCTATTTTTGGTAATAAATTTGGCAGCAAGTTTTATTTAAAAAAAAAAAAAGTTGGTTGAAAAACATGGTGTTCGTTAAGTGCCAGAACTTTTAAGTCCAAAATGGGATACGCATTAAGGAGTTTGTTTCCTGTGAGCATTGCCACAGGCACAGAATTCACAGTCAGAACAACCTTTTGTGTATAAACAGTACAGTAGAGAAACTGAATTCAGCTCGTGATTTTAAGTCTGATTTTAAGTCTGTTTAAAGACAGACAACTGAAGACGACTACTAACTGGCTGGGCTCTTAGTTGTTCTCTGCAGACACACTAGTCCATGAACCCCCCTCAGGCTGAATCCCACTGATTCCTGAATTCTCCTTACATGCGAGCGAAGCCTTCCCGATGCCTGTCAGAAAGACAGCCCAAGACCCAGATCTGGCTGCTGCGACATGCTGCTGCTGGGATTGGGACACTCGTGTCACAGGGGCAGCTGTAGTTACACTGCCTCTGTCCAGGGTGTATTCAGCTGGCAAGGGAGGGTTAACTGAACTCTTAACAGACTCAAATCAGGCTTTCTGTAGTGAGCTGGAAGCTGTCTTTTGCTAATGTGGATGTCTTCATTGCTTCATCTGTTTTCACTCTGTTGAAGTTTTAAACCATAACCATTGCTGAACAAGTGGATAAATAGAAAAATACCTATTGGCATAGACTGCTTTGCCATTGAATTGCGTATTGCAATTAACTGAAATAATTGGAATAACTCTTTTCCTCTTGAGGCTATTTATGGGCATTCCTACTTTATTCTCATGAAACCATTAAAAAAAATGTCTCTACAGTGAATCATTTGCCCTCGTAATTTTTATGACGAGCCTATAAACCCACAGTTTTGTTTGAGGTTTTTGACAGAGAGCTACTTCGTATGTCTGACTTTGCCCTAAAAAGGATCTTATTTACCACAGAAAGACTTTCAAATGGATGTGTTATGCAGTCATATAATTAAGGAAGAGAACATTTCTCATCTGGCAGCTATTGGGAATGCGGAAACGGCTGCTGGAAAAGGCACCGTTCCTTTCTGTTTAACCGTTGGAATTTACAAAACAAATTAACGGAACAAGAAAATGATGGGACTTTTAATTGGTGTAGTTTCCTCTGAGTGTATTTTCCAACAATAAATTTTGAGTGCGCTCAGGATTTGTTTCACCTTTCTACAAGTTAGAATCTGGCAAAGAAGGGAAGGGGAAAGCTGTCACAGATTAGTAGAACTGCCTTCCTCCCCGCCTCCCCCCTCCCCCCCCCAAGGTAAACGACTTCATTAGCCATTAATAACAGTTCCCTGGACACTTCTGTTTAGACAGGCTGTTTGTGACTACTGACTGCAAAGTTAAAAACAAGTAAATGTAAAACAGATGGAAAGAAGCAATAAATGTCATTGGAAGGTTAGCAATCTTGTTCTTGTCAGCTTCCTTATATTTTCATAGTACCTACAGGACTCATCTATGGAATCTTAACAAAAAGTGTTTTCAGCTGAGGCTTTGCTGAATAGTGGTAATTCACATAAGAAATTTTGAGAATCGGCAACGGTCCATTGAGTCAGAAAGTTTGGGAAACATTATTTTATGTTGCTGTAGCCATATACCTTATTTTAAATATATGATACAGTTTACTTTATGTGGATCTTATGAAACTGAAGAAAACTCGGGGTTTTAATTGTTTATCTGACTTCACCTGAGTACTCTCAAAATAGCCACCTGAATAACCTGAGAAATCCTGCAAAATCCTGTGAGTGAGTGTATGCTGAGACTTGTAGAAATAGCAGCCTGCGCAGACAGCCGCTGCCGCAGCTAAGGGATGAGTTAGGACCACAGGCTGTGTGTGCTTCTGTGTCGCTTCTGTTACCAGAACAACAGGGTAGAGGCAAACATAAGCAGAGCTCTGTTACTGTTTTCATGTTTGTAAATACTAATTTAATCTGAGCTCTGTTTTTTCTTTTGGTTTTACTGAAATTTTGTTTTATAAATCCTAAAATTGCAAAATATTCCTTCACACACCATCATATTCCTTCATGATTTGGAAGTGGGAATTTTTTCCCTAAACTGACCAATAGGTTAGACTCCTTTTCTTGAGACAGGTTGAAGAAGAAATTTTTGTGTGCTTTCGGAATGATTTGTACGGGTCACGCTAATGTTTTTAAACAATTTTGAATCTACCAGAACAGTTGATGTTAACGGAAACCTCGTTGTGCGTGTGTGGGAAACAGAGTGGCGTTAATTAAGAACGTTTCTTGTAATGTGGTAAACAATCTGATGACAGATTAAAATTTTCCATGAGCTAGAATAAATGAATGAGGCTTTTCAAACTGTCATAGTTGACTTTTTTTTGGCCCCTTGTTGTAATTAATGACAGAATTCCTTAGACATCTCTGAGAACAGTTAGTTCAATGCTGAATACTTCTGGAAATTGCTCAAACACTTTTTTTAATTGCAGCCTTTTACATTGGTTCTCAAACCAGGTTATTGTGTTGTAAGTTTGCTTCCAGAGGGAACGAATTCTAAGCCTGATGTTATTTAGCGGTCTTATTATTTATAAATAGAGCAATCCCCCTCGCTAAGGAGTACTTTTCAAAATAGTATTAGCAAAAAATAATGATTGCTTTGAACCAAAAGACTTTAAAGAAATTTTCAGTATTGGGTAAGTCTGAAAAGCTGTTATTGTGCTTATATTTCTTGGCTTTAGAATTAGAAGCGTGTCAGGCATATAGAAATTCCCCTATTGCGTTTGAGTAGGAAAGAGTTTTTACCTCAGTTGTGCCTTTGCTTAAACTGATTATGTTGACCCATGAGTTGAGTTCTTCATCTCTTTTTGAAGCCGTATTATCTTTTATGATTTGTGCTTTCATTGATTGGAAAATACCGTCCACAAGAAAGTTCATTTAGGGTGTCCCTTGTGGGATTTGGGACACTGCTTCTTTATCAGGCATGACTGGAGCGTAATTTGTCAACTTCCTCATCCATTTCTTCTGAACGGTCTCATTAAGGAGGGTTGAAAATCTAATTGACCCACGTTTTTATCCATGAGAAGCTAGGAACAAAACATGTTCGGTAAAGAGAAATTTGGAACTCTAAAGAGATTTGGAACTCTTAATATAAGCTACAAAAGAAAATATTTGGATAGATACGTAGTCCTCTTCGTTCTTTCTGCTTTCATAGTTTTTTTTCCTGAAGAAATGTAAAAGCACGTGTGTGCCCTCAGCTCTGCTTGATCCTCTCTATTAGGGAGAACAGCCTCTTTTCTTAGGGGGATACAGTATGAATACTTTAGAATTACTTGATTAAAAAATATTTAAGAAAATGGAAAAAAATGTGTAGTTACTATTGGTGATATATACAGTCAAATACGAATGTCAGAAGTATAATGATGAACTGAAGTATAGCTTGTAGGTTTTTTTACTTATTAGTGAGAGGTCCAGACAACCAAAGTAATTTATCTTTTGGGGATTTTTATTCGATGCAGTGTACCTTTATCTTAAATCCATGTGGTCTCTACCCAGTTAGCAGTATAGCACATCTACCTTTCCGTTCTCCCTCTCCTGTGAGGCACAGCTGGAGTTCTGTCACTGATTTTCCTCCTTTACCTTTCTCATCTCACAGGCTTTGTATAAAGTTTAAGCCCTCTACCTGTACAGTTTATTAGAGCTCTTTGTGCCTATTGAAAAATCTGTTTCTGCACAGACATGACATGAGGAAAACTCGGTCCGTGAGTTTCCTGGATCCAGCTCCTGGCGTTGCAGATGCCTGCAGGCCAGAGTGCTGTCTTCCTCTTGGTTACTGCACCTAGTTTCTACATGTGCCCATTAGAGGTCACTGCTGTTAGCCACAGATACATATTTTTCATCCTCTAAATTCCCCCAAAACTTCAGTTTTATAAGTATTTAATTTGCCTGTGATTACAAGTCATCTGTTATAATCCAGAGAGGTACTTAATATACATTTTTGCTAATACAAAACTTGCAGGGAGACTACATGTTTTTATTTAGAGTTTAAATAATATGCCTCGATACCTAATCATGTTAAATATATACCTAATATTTGGAGACATAGTGAAAAAAAAATTAAGGGCAAAATTTAGTGTAGTATTCACTAGGCCACTGAATGAAATAAGGAGGGTGGGCTTTTCCTTCATCTTCTCAATTTTGTTTTAGAATATTTCCCTAAGCTTTTCCCTTCCTTGTAGTTCTGGTCGGCAGAGGGAGAGGGGGAAGCCGAGCCTTGCGTGGTAGCAAGTTGAGTGGCAGATGCGAACCAGTTCGCAGCAACCCTTTGCGTAATCTTTTGCAGCTGAGCAGCATTAACCTGGCTCAGTGCGGGGCTGGCTGTGGGCGTGCGGCTGTGCTGCCTGCCTGGGCTGGTACGTGCTGCTAGGAGCAGGCTGGGGAGGGTGGGCGCGGGAGG
>NW_010398452.1:30862-34520 GCF_000710305.1 Buceros rhinoceros silvestris
CGGGAGGCAGCGGACGTGGCATCACGGTGAGTGTGGGCTGGGAGGGAGGGTTCGAGAGCTTCCTTCTAAAAATGGACAAGTTGTAAACGCAGTCGGGGATTGTTTTATGCTTGTCATTCCTTTAATTTCTAGGGGTCATTGCGAATTGATGCAGTGTTTTTACAAATTTTCTAATTTTTGTTTGTTTTTTGTTTTACACTGCATGTTATAGTTAATGTTTTACAGTTTGCATATGTTTTCCTCCTTTAAAAGCATATTAATAGTTTTGCTAATTCTTATCTAATCCAATTTTGAGTTTACTTTAACTAACTTTGGGTGGTTTGAATAAAAAGTTGCCAGTCGCCACATCAGCACAAATTAAACTGTTATACAAATTATGATTTAAAGAAAATGTTTTTTTACCAGATGAATTGCAGGGTGCACAATCAGAGACTGAGCCTAAGCAAGAAATTCAGCAACTGCACGAGAAGCTGATTGAAGCCCAAGAGCTAGCTAGCACAAGTAAACAAAAATGCTTTGAGCTTCAAGGTGAGACCTGGAACAACTTGGCTGTGCAGGGTGTCCATCAAAATTTTATTTATCAGGTAGTCTTAAAGGGGGTCGTTCTGCTGACTGTTAGATAAATTTGTTTAATAGCATTTACATCCCCTGCACAGAATGTCAAATACTTTTGCTTTTTTCTGAATTCTATATACAGTCTGAATCAGCTCTGCCTTTCCGAGATAAACCAGCATACGTGAATATATACTTGAACTCCATATACTTCCTTTTAAAATCAGACACTGATTAATCTGTGTTTCAGTCAGATAATGCACATAATTTCATGTATTCAGTGGTAGTTTTTTGTTCAGATCGCTGTATCAGATATGTAGCTGTATCGTTATCCTCAGCAAAACGGTGGGTTGTTTTTGACAGGAAATAGTACAGTCCACATTAATTGCATATTGTTCAGTGTTCTTTATGCGGTAGATTTACAGCTTTTTTTTTTCTTCTCTTCCCACATCACTTAGCATTTAGCACACGGAGCTTTTGGATCAGGCAACATTATATTAATTTTAAATTAATTGTAATACTACCACAATAATGGAATGATGTCTTAGTATTAACTTTTTATTAAACAACTTACACAGTTACTAGCTTTGATAACTTACTGAAATGAAATGATTGCTTTAGTCTTTTTAGTTAAGGGGAAGTTGTGACTAAAATTAATTACATAGCTGAAATATTTCTTACTAACAAGCTTTTGGGAACCTTTTACTTATAGCGCTATTGGAAGAAGAGAGAAAAGCGTATCGAGTGCAAGTTGAAGAATCTAACAAGCAAATAAATGCTCTGCAAGGTAGGAGTTTATGTTTTTCACCCCACGCTTTAGGAATAATATATAGCTTTGGCTGTTTACGTGGCATCGTAAGTACTAACAAACGAAAATCGTAATTAAATCTCTTTTCTTTTGCCATATCTTTGAATTTTATTGTGAAATGTTTCCTAGATGAAACATTGGTAGGATTCTGATTAAGAAATTTTAATCTACATCTGCATCCAACCTGAGAGCATGCAGTAAAATTTCTGCAATAGAGACACTGTCTATGCTTTGTGAACAAACAGTATGACCAGTCATGCTCTTTTCAGCCCAAAATGATTATAGCAGAATGGAATCCCGTGATTTACGTGACTGCTGTCTCACATTATTCTGTGTCACCTGAACTTGTCAGCCTGTGCGCATGAGTTCACTGGACAAGAGGCTACCTAGCCGTAAAATCAATATGGGTTATAATACATCTTCTTTAGAGCAAGCATTAATTTGAACATTTACTCAGCCAGAGAGTGTTATGAAACTTGTTGGAGCTTTATAACTTGGAATCTTCATTAGCATATCCTTTGGTTTGGACCCCAAAATGCTTGGAAGGCAGATGAGCAGCCAGGCAGATGGACTGACAGTCTTCGCTTTCTTAGCAAATTAAAACAGCTTTACCGATCGCTTTATGGGCAGTAGTTTGTTGTGGAATGTGGTACTTGTCATATACCAGTTCCCCTGAGAAGTTTAAATAATAGCACTGTTTTACATGAATGTCAGCAAAGAATATTGATATTTTCTGTCATTGCTCCTGTTAGAAAGAGGAGCTTTCCTAACACTCATTTTCAGAACAAGAGAAGCAATTTAACTTTGAATCTTATCCTGCTAATAATGAAAATTCTCCAAGTAAAAAATGCTGTGGCAGAAGTTAGTAATCTGAATTTGATAGCTATTTCTATACAGAAAAAAAGATCTTTTTTCCTCTCAAAAAAAGAGAATCAAAGTAGAAGCTTGACAGAGCCAAACTTAACTGCAAGACGTCTCTTGTCAGTTCAGTACTTTCTAGTTTCCTGAACCCTTCTCAAGTGAGATCTTTCTAATGTCTCTTCTCTCTCTGCTGTAGTTCAAAATGTTGCGATATTTGTTATACGTTTGCTGCTTCTCAAACTTTTAGAGCGTGACACGTGTCTCAACTTGGGAAGAGTTGACAGGATGTCAGGGTTCTCTCATGGCAGCCCCTGCAAACTGTAGGGGAGAAAAAAAGCCTGGCAGCTTCATGCAGTAACATTTCTGGAAGTGTTTTCCTGGAATCAGTGTTTCAGGCCAGCCAGTGCTATGTGTTTGTCATAGAGAAGAGAAGATGCCGCAGGGAAAGCTGAGACCCTGTCTCTGTGTGAAGTTCTTTAGATGAACAGATAGGTAAGGCAAGGAAATTCAAGTAACTTGTCATTACTTAAAAAAAAAAGTTAGCGTTCCATTTAGATGAGGTAATGGCTTTTGTAAATAAGAGATGTAGTGGAAGTTTTCTCTCTAATTGCCCTTTCAATATATCCAGTGCTTAAGAAAACATTCCAGTACTCTTGGTAGCAGTTTTCCTGTGGAAGCTATTTCTACTCCAGCAAAGTTTGGAAATGCTTGTATGCATTTGGATTTTCAGTCTTACCATGCCTGTTTTCACACCTGAACGTCTAAAGGGAGAGTTGTTCGTCAACAAAGCAAACAAAAGAGAACAAGGCAAATTTCTTTAAAATACTGCCTTTATTGAGAAGCAGGAATTTAGCTTGGCTTGGTGAAGAAAATAATATCTGGAAGATACAGTTTGAAAAAAACCTCCTTTGGTCATTAATGGGCACCTGCTGCATTATCTTTGTAATGGATTGAGAGAACAAAAATAAATACAAGTAATCTATGATTATCTTCCCCGTGCTTTCCACTGTCCTCTTTTTGCCCGTCGCTTCTGAAAGATGTAGGTATAAACGTTAGTTGTGATGCTCTACAGTATCTCACATTAGGTTCTTAATGGCATTTGAAAAACTTTGCACTTTTTCTTTCAGAGCAAGTCTTAATTTAGTAATTGCTTTTTCCCGTGTTAACAATCAATTGCATATGCGTGAACTCTGATATGTGTCCTCCCAAAAAGCAAAACAAACACTAAGAAAATTAAGCACATTGCTTTTGTCAGTCAGGGGTTTAACTGTAATTTTGTTTGTTCTCTCATACTTCCCTTTCCTCTGTACTGTATTTTTCCCCAACCTTTTGCACTGGTGCTATTTGTGTGAGTGTTTATGAAAAGTAGTTGTACTCAGAGATGTGTCCAGTAATGAAGCAGTTTTGCGTGGGAATAACTGGTAAGATTTGCTTCAA
>NW_010398452.1:34647-63862 GCF_000710305.1 Buceros rhinoceros silvestris
ATGTAAAATAGCCTAGCACGTATGTGACTGATGTGCAATTACAGCAAACCGCGAATGCTGAAGGATGTGTTGCAGTTCAGTGTATTCAGTGCAGCTGACCCTTTCAGTTCAAAATTCATCGTGCTCTTTGGAAAATGCTTTTTCCAAAAAATAAAGTGATTTTTATTTCCGTTACTACATGTTGAGACTGGGGTAGAAATTGGACTCTGTGCCTCAAAGATTTATAGACATCCCAAGTTAACTGCTGAATAGGCAAACATTCCCCATGTAGCTTTGCAAACACTTGGCTTGCAGGAAAGCTGCTGTGACTTTTTCCTCCTGTCCCTGAACTCCCCAGTGTCCTTGTTCTATAATACTTGCTTTGCTTAGTGAAGCTGGATCTAAATCTTGGTTTCAGATTTTGGAGAGCTGCTTTAGTATCACGCATGTAACACAACCCTGACTGAGAAAGCTTCGTCCAGCCATAATTCTTGTTTCTTTTGCCTGTAACACATGACCCCACATACATGTCTCTTTACGGGTACAGCATTTGACAAGATTAATATCTTTTTCAGTTGCATCAGGATTCTTTAGTCCTATTAAACAGATCCTTATTAAACATCAACAAGTTGGGAAAGGGAGTTATGCTTTTTAGATTTTCTGTACATACAGTTTTAAAAAATGTTATTAATGTATGCTTTCCAGCTCAGTTGCGAAGGTTACAAGAGGATATTGAGAGTCTTCGGAAGGAAAAGGAGAATGAAATTTCAAGCACTCGAGACGAGCTAGTCAGTGCTCAAAATGAGATTCTGTCACTTCAACAAGTAGCACAAAAGACAGCGTCAGAACGAGATACAGATATTTCCGCTTTGCAAGATGAGCTGCAAACAGTGCGAGCGGAACTTGAACGGTGGCGGAAAGACGCTTCAGATTATGAAAAAGAAATTGTCAGTCTGCAAGCCAGTTTTCAGCTCAGGTGCCAACAGTGTGAGGATCAGAAGGAAGAGGCTACTCGCTTAAAAGGTACTTGTTTTAAACCATGCCACAGCGCAGTGCTAACAGTAGCATCCTTCGCAATCTGATTCATGCCAGTTATTCAAATTGCTGTTTGTCTGTCTCTCTGTAGTCATTTACCGTGTCTCTATATTTACACGTGTGTATCTGCGTGTGGGTATCAAGGCTTGTGGAGTTGTAAGAGCTGTTTTGTATACTTCCTTAAATAGTAATTTTTATTATGCCTAAATTAGCTTAGGCACCCTTTGATATCGAGAGTAGACCGGTATAATTCTGCTTAGAAAAGGTGGAAAACTTCTGCTGTTTGAGGGATTGATACTGCTACAGACTTGCAAAAGGACTTGTGTAACTTCTGTATGATTTAAGCCCTGAAATGGGTTAGCTTCTGATGTTTTAACTTTTCTAGCAGAGCTTCTCTCAAGACAAATAACTTTATTTTATGTTGATACCATCTCTTTTTTAACATGAAAATGCTGTAACAAATTTAATTGTAAAGTTTTGTGCTGAATGCATGATGTACAGATACATAAATATGTTGTGCTGAGCCAGGAGAGGGCTTCTTTGAGGCTCGTCGATTTGCATTTCTCTTTACCCGTAACGTGCCCATCTCTCATGAGGGCTGGTCGAGAGCCTCTACTCCAGGTTATAGCCTTATGTCTTAGTCTGTTAGTAGAGTGCAAAAGCTCATGCTGCAGCTTTGTACGTGCGACAGAGAAACTGTGGTAATGTAAAATATGCTTTAAATTCTGAATTGGTTAATCTCTGAAGTGGTCAGGGAAGCCTTTTTCCAGACTCCAGTCTGTGTCGTATTACTAAGACAAGTGTAATGTTGATTTTTACCTATTTTACCAAGGACTAATTTATTTCAAAGGTCTCGTTTTCACCCCTTAGTTATTGCTTTAAACATTCTGTTCCTTGTAGCAGAGGCATGGTATCTAGTGATTCTAGCTGATTGCTATTTTCAAGTTTGAGAAATTATTTTCTTTCAATACACTTCTCTGCCACTATTTCTAAAATACTGGAGTAGATCTGTAAATGGACGGTGTTCTACTCCTTCGTGCCTTAGAAAAAGCTTGCATTAAAAAAGC
The DNA here is from genome assembly GCF_000710305.1 of Buceros rhinoceros silvestris. NCBI lineage: Eukaryota > Metazoa > Chordata > Aves > Bucerotiformes > Bucerotidae > Buceros > Buceros rhinoceros. The sequence goes on from NW_010398452.1 coordinate 36,729, forward strand.
ACCAGCTTGTTTAATGGCTTGCAAACCATGTAACAGCAGAAGGTATTGTAATGTTTTATAGGTGCCTGTGAAGAGAATTCATGTGACGTTGTAATCGAGTATATTTGAGACTTGCAACCAATATCAGCTTTTCCTCCATTTATTAGCCACTGATACCTGAAGCAGTCGTGAAGTAATTTTACTCAATTCCATTCAATTTTATTCATCGCAGGTGAACTTGAAAAGTTGAAGGCAGAGTTGAGTGCTCTGGAAGCTGAATGTGTTACACTAAGGAAGGAAAATACTTTGCTTGCATCTGAACTTCAGCGACAAGAGAAGGAGCTTTCTAGGTAAGGGCACTACGGATTTGTCTAGAAAGGTATTGTAGTAGCTGAAGAGGGTTTTATTGTTGTTTTTTCTGTTGTTGTGGTACTAAATGTCTGTTTCAATAAATGTATTGAAATTTTATTTATATGATAGTATTGGGCTGAGCACACTTCCATGCCAAATTGCATACCAGGTTGTTTTTTTCTATTTTGCAAATGCTTCTGTATTACTGATCAGTCATGTTACAGCATAAGGTAACCTGACTTATTTTGCTGCTTTTAATACAGGCTTGAAAATGTGCCTTGTATAAGTATTTAGGCTTACAGTTATCCTTCTACTTGAGTTTAAAAAACCACATGGGTTTCCTAACCTAAAATTCTGTCAGCGTTCAGGATTGAAAAGAGATGCTCATAGTATGGTGTCCATGGAAGCCTGTCACATGATAAGTAGTAATGGTGGGCAGAAACAGTGTGCTGTGGCCTGTTTGGCATAACAGAAAAATACAAATCTTTTTATTGCAAGGGCCGTAGTATCTTCTGGAAGGGATTTTAGAGTGCGGGATTGCTTGCGCTTTCCTGTATTCTTGCTGTTTGAGCACATGACATTGCTAGAGACTATCCACATCTTCTGCCTGGAAGTGTCTTCCCCTCTTATCCCTTCATCTGCCTTTATGTTGTTTTTCAGTTACAGATACTGGAATTTAATTCACAAAGTAAATATGAAACAGTAACTTTGTTTTATAGTAGATCTGAATTTACCATCATGCTTAGATACCTGTTTTGGTTTTTTCTTCTGGTTCCTCACTCTTGTAAGATCTAACTGAAAAAATGGGAATTTCCCAGAGTAAAACATTTCTAGAAGTAATGTATTATTTTACAGGAATCAAACCTTTGTTTTTTGTTCCATCACACCCTAATTTCCACGTTTTTCTTCATACTGGAACATCACACCAGCAAATACAGGATTTGCATAAAGGAGATAGCAAAATCTCTCCCATATTTTTATTTCTCTCTTGCCCAGGCACATATTAACACTACTTGGTTATTAAGCTGAGGTTTGTAATGGCCTAATCTAGAGCTTTCTATGACTATTACACAATTGTACTAAACACTTGAATATACTAGCTATTAGCTTACGCAACTGGAGTAAGCAGAACTGTATGTGCAAGTAAGTGAAATACTTCTAACGACCTTAGACTTAGAAGAAATTTGTTTCAAAATACTTTGGAGTGTATAATACATACTTAGTGAATAATAAAAATCAAAATAAGAAACTAAAAATTAACGGTAAATTACTTGAATTATAGATTATGACTAATTATACACGCTAAGTTGTGTGTTATTATTTAAAAGCAAGACTGTGGCCAGCCTTTTGTGTCAGTACTTTGTATAGGGAGACAATGATCATCTGTACTCCTGTGATTGCTCTAAGCTGGTATTTCCATCTTAATTAAAAATAATGTGCGAAGTTTGGGGGGATGAAAAGCTCTTAAATCTCTTGCTTTTTTAAGTTTAAAACACATGAGGAATCAATTGGATTTTGTTTTTCAGCTCTCAGAAACAGAGTTTAGCACTGACCAGCGATATAAGTGTTCTTGAAATGTCTCGAAAGGAACTCGAAACTCAGATGGGGTCATTGAGAGAAAAACATCAACGGGATGCAGCTTGTCTAAAAAGCCAACTCAGTGAAGCTGAGAGTCAAGCAAAAGATGTTCAGAAAGAGGTAACCCCAATCATTATCTCTGTTTTGAGAGAATATAATGCCCAATGACTTCAACTTCGAGGTTATAAGGAAAAGAAAAACATAAGTTTCCTACTAATGAAAATTTTCCGTACTTTTACTGCAAGTACTTCTATGGGAGTTAACAGTATATAAACCAGGGGTTAAATCTAAAAAGGAAGATTTCAGATAAAGTGACTTGTGTGTGTTTTGGGAACCTCCTGAAGTTTAGTTCCATGCATTATCTTAGCGAATTTTACTTTTAAGCTGTTTGGACAGGTAAACCCTTATGCAGAGTCTTCCTGAATATCCATGGGACAGAGTTTGAGTCAAAATTAATTTTCTTTTAGTTGTTATGATCTTCCTATTTAGATTTAAACTCTTTCATTTGACAGTGGGACCACACATTCTTTACAAAGGTCTCCTTTCCTCTTATTGGATCACTAGGCTGCTGAAGATAAGGGAAAACTAACATTTTGAGCGTGTGTTTAATATGCCTGGCCTCTAAAGATTATGTCTGGAAGAAGGCCATAGTCTCCAGCAATTACTCGCTTTCTCTTACGAGCATTTTGGGTGAAGTTTTCCACAGTCGCTGCTTTTAGTTTGTCGCAGTCCTTGCCTTTGCTTTGTCACTAATTCATCCCTGTCACATTCCTTACCATTTTCAGAATTTGAAAAGCCCGGCCTTGTTAGTCTGGGTTTGTAATCAGGTATATTTGTAAAGATGACTGATCTTTTAAATTTGTGGTAAATGCCAGTACTGTAAGTCACTGGTTTGATCTTTACTAATCCCTGTCATAAGGACTACTAGAAAGCTTTTGATCTATAGAAAAAAATGAATGGGAGTTTGAAAAAGGAGAAGCTACCCATACTGCAGGAATGAGACACATTCTCCCAGTATTGTTTGTGCTTGACCCACGCTGAGTGGCATTTTTTTAATGCCTTTCTTACTCTTGAGTTTGCTGTGTGGGAAGAGGGTGTGATTTACTTCATACAAAATGTTGATTTTTGCACTGGTTTGATGTAGGTATTTAAGCTACAGCCTCGATGCAAGACCACTATTTCCATTTAAAGGACTCCTTGTCCTCTTGTTTCTTGTTTTTTGTCTTCATAGTTTTTACAGTCTTTTCCAATATGATAATGAGTAATTGTTTGGTATGAGAGATTAATTAAAGCCTTGCATTTATTTTAGAGTTCCTTGTTATTAGTAATCCTAGCCCTTCAAAGTCAGGGACAAAAATCTTCATTTAGGAAAAAAAAAACCAAAACCTAAACTAAGATTTTTTTACCCCGCTTTTATGGAAAGAAAGCGTACTGATGCCAGGTGTGTTATTCTAGGCAGATGACAGGAAAGGAAGCTGTGTGTTAAGCAAACGTAGGGGTGCGATGGATGTCCAGGGGTCCGCAGACTGTTTTCTCTTTGTCTTTAGTATGAAAGAACACAGACTGTGCTCTCGGAGCTGAAGGCAAAGTATGAGATGGCTGAGCAAGAAAAGCAGTCACTCACAGAAGAGCTCAAGCAATGTAAAGAAAACCTGAAGCTGCTACAAGAAAAAGCAAACAATGTAAGTCTGTACGAAATATGCAAGGAAGCCGGGTAATGACACTGGCAATTCTGTTGACTGAGGGAGTATTGAAGTGTCAAAAAGAAAAGGACGAACTTAAAAAAAAAAAAAAAAGCCCTTTTACTACATTCTGTGCAAAATCCCATTTGGTACTACCTGTGCCAGTTTGCAGGTCGTTGCGCTATTACAGTTATGCATGCAAGGTAAATCTACGGTTGTGTGGCAGTTTTAAATAAGGCCTTAGGTATCTGCTGTCTTGCAAACATCTGGCTTAAATACTAGTGAACCAGAACTAAGTAAAACTTCTTAATTTTAGAGAATTATACATGGGTAAAAGCTGAGAAACCTGTATCCCAATGAATTAAGCAATCTTTCCAAAGATGCTCTTACATTATTACTATTGATTGCAGCAGACGTTCCCTCCTTGCTCTTGCTCGTGCTTCTTAACGGTGGTTATCCCCAGTCGCCTCGTGCTGTACACAGTGCAGATGAACCGCCCCTTCTGTTCACTAATTGAAATACTCTTTTCTGTTGCAATCATCGTTGTATCATTAGAATTGAGTTTACAGCTAGGAGCAACGTTTTCTTCTGAGACTTCTGAAATCCTCCAAATGCTAAGGGTGTGGCAGACATGTTGTAAAGTGGTTGTAGGCTCATTTTACATACCTTACTATCCTGCGCTGGCTGGCTTACTGTCTTCCTGTACTGCTTCTGTCGTCAGTGGAGGGCGAGCAATGGACAATACAAAACAGGAGGACGATGGATGCTCTCTGGTAGACTTGTAGAAAACTGTTTCTCTGACCACAGAGAAAGTTTTACAGGTCTCATGCTCTAAAATCAGCTGGCTGCTAAATGCCCAAAATTTGTATGAGTACTCCTGCCGTAACCAATTACTGGATGTAAACCTCTATAATACTGAGTTACTAAGGCAGGAAGAAGTGAAAAAACAAACAAGAAGAGAACTCCCATTCTAGAATAAGAGACCACACTGAATTAATTGTGAATGTGAGGTTTTCTGCTCTGTTAGAAACACAAACCTCGGGATTAAAATGATCCGTGGAAAAAAGGGGGATAGTAGAGGGAGGAAATACTGTGAAGGGAGTTGGACCTTGGACCACCTGATGAAAGTGGGGAAGCTTGCAAGGTAAGGGGAATTCTAGGAAGAATTTGAGGTATTTAAATGAAATCAGGAATCACAGCAGTTGCCAAAATCTGTTTCCAGAGGAGGAGTTAGTCATGACGGTTGAGACCCGGAGGTCAGGGTACCATGAAGACCACCCAGCCATATAAAGATCTGCAGGACAAGCTCGCTGTTGAAGCAAGCATTGCTCACAGCCAGCAGTGTAAAACATACCTATCTTGTGGATTATTGGAAGCACCAGGGAGACCGGGCTGAGTTCCAGGGTTAAAGTTGACAAGTACCATTGTCCTTCATTATCTGCTGCTTCATTTCCGAGGACAGTGTCCCGCAGAAAGTGACTTCCCACTGTGGGATTTGTTCCTTTTTGTGGCCTACCTGTATCTGAGTTTGTGTATCTCCATATCCTAATACAAGATGCACATTTTTGATGAAGCACTGTAGTTAATTGCTCCTTGACAGTAAGGAGATTAGATTTGTTAGATATTGATAAGTTGGTGAGGGGGAAAATTTAATTAGTTGGAGGCAATTTTATTTAATGTGGTGGATATTTATCATCTGTTTCTTTTGCCAAAATGCCACAGCCATGAATGTGTGTAACTTAAAAAAAAAAATTGAAAAATAATAAGAAATCCACAGAATCGTTCAGTGAACTAACAAATGTTAGAAAAGACAAGGCTTCTGTACTGCATTTGAGATATCATTTAAATATTAACTTTTTATACTTAAGTTTTACTTCAGAAGAAAAACCCGCAGTGTTGTGTTCTGAGACGCTTAGCAGTGTGGTGTACTACTTGTGCTTGCATGCTTGTAGTCACTGATAATTTCCTGATGCGCTTTATATGACAGATTCATTTATGTGAGTGGTTTGAGAACGTTAGCTGCTCTGGTTGACTTAAACTTCTGGCGCTTTTTTGAACACTGCTGTGATTATTTCTACCAACATGCTTTCTGTGGGAAGGTGGCACTCTGACTTGTGGCACCTACGACGAAAATAATCCTGCATGAAAATTATTTCAATTTTTTCTATTAAACATTTGCCTTGATTAAAACAAATTGGAATTGAACAACAGAGACTAGAACACTGTCTGAGATTCCTGTGTTTTGAACCACGTTGGAGGTTCTACGATTAAACGATTTGTACAAATTAATAACAAGACGAAATTTTATTTACGAATCACAATGTTTCAGAAAGTCTTCGAACGTGAATTGATGATTGATTTGTTTGAACAAAATCAAGGTGGCTTCAGCACAAAGTTCTTCAAATATTTAGCATGGTTTGAACTTAACCTTTGTGTGTCTTTGTGTGTGCACGAATATATAGGCTACCGTACAGAGAAAGCAGATGTCTTCCAAGGTCGGCTTGAAAAGCATTTAGGTCCATTTTTGCTTGTAATTTGTCACATTAAGAATAGAGGCTGTCCATCTGAAAAATGAGGTGGTTTACAGTTAATTGAACGTAGCTGAGAAAAGGAGTCGATGGTTCTGTTGAGGCCGTAAGCCGAACGAACCCTGCGCTCCTGCCAGCTGCGAGTGTGGCCCAGCGGCAACATTTGATCGATTCGCAGAACTGCACGTGGTCACAAGGCTGCTGACCTGCCAGAGATGCTGATCTTTGAGGTATCTCTAATTGACTTGTACTTCCCTACTTTATAGTAACTTAGTGGTGATTGTACAGTCGTATTACAGTCTCACAGAAATGCCTGAACTACTGGGTTCGCCTGTGGACGTAGTTGTAATTGATACAGTAACTGAGGAACAAGATTGTTTTTCCTGGAGGCTGGTATTGGAAAGTGGGAAGGGCGAACTAGCAGAGAATGAAGAAGTAGCTGAAAAATTCAGTGTTTGCTGCGAGTCATTCTACCTGAAGAAATCCAGGTGGGATTTCCTATCACTTAGAAAAACTAAAACCATTTTCTTACTGTAAGAAAGATACAGGCAAATTGGTTTAAGATTTGTATTGGTTCCAAGTGCTAAATTCCAAGTTGTGACAAGAGGTTTCTTAGAACATTTTCTGCTTCCTTCCCTTTATTTTGAAACATCCCTGTTCATTTGAGTAGAATGGTGTACTAACTTCGTATACCAGATTAGATACTGCTGTATTGTGTTAGATGTCTTTTAATACATTTCAATTAAAACAAAACTCACTGACTTATTTTCCCCTCTCTAAATCATCTTTACCTGATTGATTTATAGCACAAAGTGATTTTTAATATCCCTTCCCTTCTTTAGCCTTCCATATTACAACCCGTCCCAGCCGTATTCATCGGCCTAATCCTGGCTTTCCTGTATTGGTGTTACGGCCCATTGTGGTAGCGAAAGGTACAAGCACTACTGTTCAGTCAATGTATGTTTGTCCCTCTCACCTGTTTGTGCCATTTCTGTATGAAATAGTGCATGGTGAAATGCTCACAGGTATTTCTTTACCTGAAGCAAACCCTTCATTTAATATGCCATTCTGTTGGTGCTGACGAGCTGAGCGATCAACTAATCGTTTAACATCTGTGTGATTTCTGTAATTCTAACAACGAATTTTGTTCTAACTCGTTCTCAGTGTGCCCCGTCTAACTCAGTCTCAGTTTGTCTTGAGCAAATGGGCTGCCTTTTGCACAATGCTGTGATGCTAGGGCCTGTAAGAAAACTTAATTGCTTAATTAACGATGAAAAATGAAGAGTTTGCCTCTAATAATAAAATCGACAAGCTTTGGTTCCTATTTATGGACTAAGAAATTCCTCTCTGGCTCTAAACACTTTAATTTTTCTCACTATTGGTATGAAGAAGATGGAAAAACCCAGACAAGATGAGAAATAGGTGGTTGGTTTGTATTCTGAACTCTCAGCTTGCATTTTCTCTAATGTCTCTCAGTGTGTCCTCCTCTTAAAATGCTATTGTTGTCATGAAATGTTTTAACAGTCCATCAGAAATGATGATGTTAGGATCTGCTACAGACTAACTTCATAGATCTGGATTTAAACATTCAAAAGCAAAGTTAAAGGCGTCAGTACTGCTTAAACCTGTGCATAGCGATTACCTGGCACAAGCATTGCTTTAAACATCTTAAGCCCTCATGTGTTTAATAGCAGATTTCTTTGAGGTGCGTACAGTAATGAAGCTGGAAGTACAGAACTGCCAAAAGTTCTCCTGATGATCCTCAGACGTGAAGAGTTGTGGAGTGCCTTTTGCTCGAAGCACAGTTTACTGTGGTGCTCTAAGTCAGGACTAGCCTGCAGCAGGGCTCATGGGTAACATTGTAGTGATGCCTATCAACAGATACTCAGGACATTCAGGAACCACGGGGTAAACTGATTAGTATGAACTAGAACAAATATGATATTGATTTTTTTTTTCTCTCCACACAGAGACAATGGCCTTGGATGCCTGTGATGGCAGCTTTGGTTGCTGTAACAGCCGTGGTGCTGTACCCAGGCCTAACCAGAGCTTCTCCATGAGAACTGTTGTTGAATCCATACACCGTCCTCCCTTTAGAAGCTGGCAACATTCATATACTGAGGGAAAACAGATTAATTCTCTTCCTTTTTACCTCTCAATACAGCACAGCTCTGCGTGAAAACAGCAGTAGGGTCATTTGCTTTAAACTGTATAAAATGTATCTGTCTATAAAGAGGGAATAAAATTGTGATTCATCATACTGTGAGCAATATTTTTGCTTACAATTTCATGCAAGTTTTAAATTAGTATGTTGCGAATCTGAATACTATAATGGTGGCCTGAAGTAGGCTTCTTGGTACCAAATTGCTTATAACGGCTAGGGTTGTGGACACTTCCTTTGGAACCTGACTGCCAGATTTAAGAGGAGAAACACATTTCTGATTTGGACACCCAAGCCCAGTAACCTTGCAGATACTTGGAAACAGATGCAGTGTGCTCAGTGCCTTTCAGTACGATGTAAAAAGAAAAGAAAAAAAAACAAAACCAAACCAAACGCCACTAGTATACCATTTTACTTGCTGTTAGTCACTGAGCTGTTGGGAACAAGACTTAAAGCTTCTTTTACCACGCCTTTTGAAGGAAGCATAGTTTTCTTTGATAACGATTGCTTTATTAATGATTTTTGGGAATAAACACAATTCATGTCCAGCCTTAAAGAGATAGAGATACTGATGGTGAAGACCAGCCTGAAGTATTTAGTGTGCGCGTGTGCGAGTGTAAGCATGTGTGTGTTCTCGAGTGAGCTAAGGTATTTCTGGGAGCAAGTACTTGGTCATTTGATGGACATAGTGCGGTGATTCAACATACGTTAACTTTAGTTTGAATGTAATTTATTAAATTTCATATATTTAAAGAGATGTTCTTTAAAAGTATGAATACTTCCTCACATATCACATGTATCAATTTATTTTTTCAGTCATTCGATACTTTCTGACTTGAGCTGGAGAAGCTCTTCAGACAAGCTTTTGTTGACATAACTTTATGAAGAGAACTGCTACAGTATGTCTGTGATTAGCTGCAAAAAGCTAAGATACATAAAATACTACAAAATTGGAATCATACTCGATGAAATACTGTCAGGAGAAGATGATTTTAATTTGGTAGTAGAATTTTGTGTATCCTCATCAGATGACTGTAAGTATGACGCAGTGGTCCCCATTACAAAGTTTATTTTCCTTATCTAACTGCTATACCTACTGCTACTTGCTGACTTTTGGTGGGAATCACTGTAGGTAGCGCTGAGTTAAATGTAGACCGTAGTTGTCTTGTTCAGCTCAACAGTTCTGTCAAAAAAGTTTATTAAAGACTTAAATAATATGCTAAAGAATGATGAAACGTCTCTGCTAAAGGCAACTCCAAAATAGAGAGGTCATCTCAGCAATTCAATTGGCTTTAAAGAATGTTATGGCAATCGACAGATAGTTTAAATACTTTAAATAGAAATTTAGTATATAATTTACTTTGTGAGGTTTTAAGGGTCATTGTCCTTTAATTAAAGGTTCTATCTTAAGTTACATGGGATTTGCTAATGGGAGGTTTATTAGTTGGAAAAAATAGTCCACAAGTGTCTTGTAGAAAATAAACGTTGTCATTTAGTTCATGCATTTCATCCTTTCAGTTGCAGAAAGCCACCCAATCACAGAACACTCGTATGCCAGTGGTACTTAGTACCTCTTGTATATAGGTTATTGCAAATATTGTTCTGAAATGCTTAACTTCAGAATTACATTTTTTAAAAGTAAATAATTGTTTTAAATCTATTTTGTAAAGATATAAAAATACAATAGAATTTCTGGAGTACAGATTAAACTATTTGCACTAACACACGTGATGTGCATGATTTAATAAAATAACTTTACTCTCCCTATGCATGTTTGAGTTGAATGTCATTTGAAAACAAAAGATTCATGCTGTTTCTTTTGCACTAGATATTGCCACAGTTACTAGGCACAACGTCTGCAGCATGTCCAGTAATAGCAAAAGACGTGTTTTACCTTGTATTTCACATGTGCACTTTTTTTTGTCTAGCTGATCTATCTCCTGTCTGTGGTTTCCGGGAAGAAAGAGGGGAGGAGGGGGCCATGGAATGCTTGGGAGCATATTGCCAGGGGGAAAAAAAGAAGTGATCGCAGCTGAGGGGAGGATTGTGCCAGTGGCAGGGCTGTGAGACTGGAGAAGCAGTGGCTGCAGGTAGTTGAGCAGTAGTGGAAAGCCCTTCTAGGGGAAGGGAGCCTGATGCTGCCCACGCTTCTTGAGCATCTCGAACTCCCTATTTGTCCCCTTTCAGCTACTGTTTATTTTTTAATGGATTCTGTTCCCTCCTCCCTGTTGGTAGCATGTAGATATGGTCTGAGGAGGTGGAGTGGAGTCTGGTGGAGCAGTGGTACCTCCTGGCTGGCAGCGGGGAAGGTGCTGAGTTCCCAGGGACCAGCCTCGGGGCAGGCCTGCGCTGCCAGTTGGTGCCCCGTGCTGAGCAACGCTGCCTGTGACCCAAGCGCTTTGTATTGAAGAAAAATGGTGCGTTTTTAATCTTTAGAGCACCAGAGAGCTGAAATTTGAGAGGCAACATGGTTGTAGGAAAGGAGAACTATTTCTAATGTAATTATGTGCACGTGTGCGTATTTGTATCATGTACACAGGTGCGTAGTACCCACTGCATGGGGCTTTGTGCTTTCCAGTGTACCTGTGGTTCCCTAATACAGTGCCTCTCCCAGGAGTTTTTGACACTTGCATGTTCAAAATGACCAGGAATGAGCTAAAATGTGCAGTTCACTCCTCTGTTGTGAGAATCCCTGGAGAAGGATCGGATAGCTGGGAAGCTGCTGTTCTTCAGTGCTTTGATACTAAAGCAGCAAGTGGAGTTACTCTGCAAGCACTCAGTGCACAAATGTATCTTGGTTTTTTTGTTGCGTTTGTTTATGATACGTATGTGTGCTCTTTTACATTCATGTTCAGGTTCTTTTTAGTTGTGAGGCTTGATTAGCTAAGCCTTGGAGTTACTGTAACAAGAGCAGCCTTTCACAAATGTGTAAAATGCTCTACTTGTAAATTAAGTGCTCTGAACTCGCACTGAAGTTTGAGGTTTTAAAAAGGCTCCTCATACCAGTCTGAGAGTTGTTTCATCAGTTGCTAGTTCAGTTTGGAAGATTTAATACAATAAAATATCTGAACGCTTCTTCAGTTTTGTCCTGGTGTCCTGACTGAGGCACCTTTTTTAAATTGTGAAAGAATTCTACCTACGTAGGGACTATGCAGCAAGCTTTTTATTTAAAAATATAAAGATGCAATATATAAAAATTAGAGTGTAATTTTCCTGTTCCTTGTAGCTGAATTAAATGTGTTCTTCCAGAGTCTTAGCCTGATCCTTCTTGCAGAATCTGTGGATTTTTTTGGCGCTAAGTGAAGAATTGTGAGCCTGCATAATATACCGCAAAATTTTCCTCATAAAACAGTCTTGAGGTGTAGTATCAAATGGCTGATGGTAATCATCTGTGCAGGTATTTTGGGGGTATGTTTCTAAGTTATTTTTCTTTTTCTAATCAAGTATTTGAAGTATGTTACCTGTTCAAATTTTCAGTGTGCTTTATGTAAGATTTTGAATGTCTCTTGCCTTAACCTGTAGGGTTCTGCCACTTACAAGAATCATTGCGTCAGCTTGAGTCTTCTCCATAACAAATCCACTGCCGAGATTCATTCCACCAGCAGTATGAGAGTGCTTTAGAACACCAGCTCACCTCAACAGCCTTTGGGAATCTGCTTTTTTCCCCTCTGGCTTTCATCCACCATTATTTCATTGGCAACTGTCTCACGATTTTGAGTCTCCATTAATGTACCAATTGATTACATGGAAGAAATTCGAAGCCATATTCTCTCTCTTGCATATGTACCTCTGGCTCTGTTTGAAGGGTAACGGCTTCAAGCAAACTGCTGCACTGAATTCCTCAGATCCAGCTGGTTTACTCGCCCCAGTCCCTCTTCGTGTGTGCTTCTGGACGCAGAATTCCTTTCTTTCCCCTCTGGTGGGGAATTGGGCTGCATAGGCCTCCCAGTTCTTCCTGGGTTCTTAGTTGGTGACAATGCGTTCAAATTAGCGAGCAGAGGTTTTCCCACAGAGGGAAGCTCTGCCTGGAGAGAGGGTTGCACCCACTGCTGCTTTGAAAACGGCGGGTGCTACCTTTAGTGTTTTACTAACGACTCCCAGAATTAGAAGGCAAATCAGCAACTGAAACAAAGGTTACAGTGGTAATGGCCAGTAGAGGCTCAAATTTCCATTCATTGGTGAGTGAACTCGTATCTGATCGCTTTTCTGGATATTGCAGTCATAGAACTTCATTTCAGCGTCAGAAACATAAGTTAAGCATATCTTTTAGAAAACGAATTCTTGCTTTAAGAGCTTCAGAAAAAGAACTAGGTCCCTCTGAGGGTAAGTTACTTGAGCAGCTGCTGTCCTCTCAAAAAAACAAGAACACACAAAAAACCCCACTAACCAACCAACCAAAACCCAGCCCTGTGTGTGAGTTCGTCTTGCTTTGGCTCCCAGCCATTGGGTTTCAACGTATCTCTCTTAAAGGTGGTTCTGCTACTGCAAACGTTGTCCTGATCCAGGGTTTCGACATCTCACGATCAAAATACCTTCCAATTTTACTTTATATGAGTGGATTTAATTTCTCAGTTTTCTTTTCTTCATCCCTCTACTTTTCGTTGTCAGCTTTTAAAACTATTTCTAATTTTCTGAATGTTCTAATTTGAAGATGCCGGAACAGAACATATCCTTACAGTAATTACCTTACTAGCATCATATAAATAGATAATGAGCTTTATATCCTGCTCTGGTATTCCTGTTTGGCTGTCTACCAGCACCTTTTTTGGGATTCATGGACTTCTAGCATCTGGATTTTAATCTTGTTAATCACATCCTTGTGTCGTCTCAGCCCTGTGGTGTCTGACATTGCAATATTGGTTGGTAAAAACAATAAAAAATTGGGGAAAAAAAAATGCTGAAGTGCTGAACAGTAATGGGAATGGGTCGTTGCCTATAGTACTTTTTAAAATGCTTTGACAGGTATGAATTACTCCACATTCTTGAATTTTGTACTTATTTCTTCCCATAGATGTCTCTGTGATGTGCTTAGATCTTGCAGTGAAGCAAAAGCAGCCCTTTTCCCAAGATCATACGTTTCACTCTCTTCCCTCAGCCCCCCATCATGTTGTTGCCCATTACTGACACTTCCCTCCACGGCGTTTCTAATTCTAAATTTTTCACCTGACGCCATTTAAATGTTCCAGTCCACTCGATTTGGCTCAGCATTATTCCCGGTGCTGAAATGTCGCCGCTCTAACACACCGAGGCGGGGTGTGCATGTGTATACACTGCTGTTCGGAGATTGCGCTTGCATGCTGTGAAAGAGACCGTGATTACTTGCACTTAGCAACCACGCGAATGGAGACGTAACTGAGATTCTCGGTTAACTGTTTCTCGACTGTGGGAATGGAGATGTTAGAATGGAGATGTAATTCTTTCATTACGTCAGGTGAGATACTGGAAATGCGGTTGTGCATCCAAGCACATCATCTCTTCGTCGTATCTGGGGAAGATGAACAAATCCAAAGCTTGGATTAAACTAAAACCTTTTCTCACCTGATCATATTAATCACTAACTTGAGAGAAAAAGGGTTAAGCAATCAATTCGTTCTGTTCTATTGAAATAACAAACATCCGAAAGCTGCCCGTAATTGTTGCAGTACCTTCTGTTAGAAAACCGGTTAGTTTTAGAAACACCATGCACATACTGCGAGTGGTGAAGGACTGCCTTCGGTATGGAATGGATTTACTGGGGTTTGTTTTTTCATGCTAGATCATTTATGAAGTTTATATTCTATTCAGATTTCTTTTAAGGAGTTCTTGCTCTGGAAAATACTTTTATTGGGTATGTCATCAGTTCTGATGTGACAAAACTACTTGTCTTGAATAATACAGTGGCTCTTATTTAAAAGTGTTCCAAATATGCAATATGTCTTTTGGGATGAATAAATGGTAAAAACTGCAAGAATAAATTTACAACACAAGAGAAAGCTGACTTGTATTGTACATAGTCTTTCATTCAGCCTAACTCCAAATTTCAGCACCCCGTGACTTCAGATAACCTGCTGCACTCTGCTTTACTGCGACAGACAACAAGTTACTAGTTAATGAAATCAGTTAAAACTTACTTTAAAATTGGAATCTATTTCCCCGTTTATTTTGTACGAGTGGGTTTCACGGCCATGTGGCCTTCCCGGCTTCGTGCGGTGTCATGTGGTGGAGCAGTGCTCCAACAGGTCTGCCCGCAAACCCGGGGAGAGACGGGCTGGCACACAGGGCGCAAGTCAGTGCCACCTCAGGATGTGCAAGGGTGACGTGTCCTTCGGTGACCAGACACCCTGGGGCTGTCATTCACAGAAGCTGTCAGTCCTACGGTCTGTCACCCGCACTGTACGTCAGCTGCCGTTCGGGAGTTCTGCTTCAGTGCTGACTCGGGAGCAGGACATGTACTGAGTCACTTACATAGTTTTCAGCAAGTTTGAGCAGTTTGAGAAGGGAAGTCTCCTCCGTTTGCTGTGTGGTTTGGGTCCACCCCAGGCTGTAGGTTAAGCGTGGTTCCACTCCAGGCTGTGCTAAGCCCTGATGTAAGAGCCTAGGTTCCTTCCTTCTCTTCTGTTTCTCTGTTTAAAACTAAAATCAGAGTTAACATTAAGGCATTTCACCAGGTGCATCAGTTGTTTGGGTGTTTTGGAGAAAAAACCCAAACAAACTAAAACCCAGTGTTTAAAGATGACTGTCCAGCTGCTCTTCGTGTGGTGCTGCTGGTAGCAGCTAACACCTACCAGTAAACTTGTCCCAAATCCCTGTCTTCTGCCTACCAGCGCAGAGCGCTCTTGCTTAGACCGAGGAGACAAACACAAAACATCGGTCTGAGTAATGCTGTAGAGGAAAAGGGTGACAAGGTTTGCTCAGTTTTAAAGATTCAGGATCAGTATTACCGGCTCGTTAGGTGTGATATTAAAGGTGTTTGGTTTTTCTGCCGAGCAGCAGGCACAGTTGATTGGCAGTGTTTCTGGTGCGGCATGTGACAGTAATCCAGTTGTGGCTGGGTGTCGTAATGGGCGCTTAGTGCCCAGTTTTTTCCACTTCGTAATTATTGTAATAGCACATAAATGAAAACATAGCCTGCAGCAACTTCGCAATAATTTTTTTTGGTTGCACTTGCAGGCTTGAGTTGGCCAGGTGTTGGCGTCTCTGCGCTCCGTGTTGCAGCATTAGAACGTCTGTCTTCTGCAGCCGGCTCTGAATTAGAATTCTGCCGTAGTTTCCAGAGCTTTCAAATGTGCAGGATTCTCATCCACCTGTTTAAACAGTGAATTCGAAGGTGCAGTCGTGGCACACCTGCAGAGTGCTATCGTGTTTATACACTCCTTAACTCTGCCCCAGCCAGTAACAAATCGTGAACAATCTCCCATGTT
Source organism: Buceros rhinoceros silvestris (assembly GCF_000710305.1). NCBI lineage: Eukaryota > Metazoa > Chordata > Aves > Bucerotiformes > Bucerotidae > Buceros > Buceros rhinoceros. The sequence continues at coordinate 52,408 of NW_010398452.1, forward strand.
ACTGCAGTGCGTGAACGACAGCCTTTGCAGTGAGCGAGGGCGTTGCGTAGCACATCCGCGCCCTGTTCAGGAGGAGACTTAGACAAACAGCAAAAAAACCGCTAGTGCATCTCATTTCAAATCTAGATAGAGTGGTAAAAAATTATTTGCCCAGACTGATGCTTCCCGCAGTACTTAAGAAACAAATGCTGGAATCACTCCAGCAAAAGTAGCGCTTGCGGGGTGTTTCTTTGGTGAGAACTGAATTGCTTTGTCAGACGTGTACGATACTGTATGTGCTTGGAATGTGGCTCTGCTGGGCGCCTCTGCTGCTGACTGCCCTTAGAAGGGCAAGGGAATTCTCCTGTGAAACCTTTGGTCTCATGTATGCCGAGAAGGAAGATGAGACTGCTGTGCTGGCAGAGATCTTTCTCAGCTGAGGCGCCTCGGTGCTACTCATGCACAGGGACTCATGTCGCGGTGGTGGTCACCTGCTTCATTTCGTGTAAGCAGTTTCCATGAAACACATTTCACTGGAGATTGTTCAAACATGGTAAGTTTTTTGTTCTAAAATAAAGAGCAATACTTGGGTATTTAGTCATCTTCTGCAGCTGTGTGGGTTAACTTTTTAATTTCTTGGACTGTAGGTAGGGTTTGGGCTAGATCCGGATGGCTCAGACACTTCATCAGAAAACTGCTATTTTATTCTTTAGATTTCAGGTACATTAGAGCTCTTCCGTCCTTTTGGTTATGAAGGTACTGTGAAAATAGAAAGTTGAAACTGTTTGATGCGAAGGTTGCTTTTGAAAAGCACGTTTGGAAAGCAGTCTGTTTGTCCGGATGAGTATTTCCATAGGTGAGCAGTGCTCCAGGTGTGAGCTGCCATCTCCAGTTGAGGAGAAAGAGGCTGATGACTCAGGGTAGAGTCACATCCTGTTAATGCTGGTCAGGGACACCACCACTTCACCCTGCCCGGTTCTGACTAACAAAGCTGAAAACAAGTGAAAAGAGGATTCTTGGAACGTGAAAAAGGGAAAGCCAATCCTTCAGAGATCTGTGGCTGTCCAAATCTTGTACGCAGGTAGCGTGCCCATTCAAAAGCAGCCCAAGCTCAGCACTGCTGACCTCCTTACAGAGGTCTTGGAGTCGAGGGGACTTTCCCGTGGCTGTAGCTGTTGCTGCCCCATCGAGTGGCAGCTGTCTACAGGCTGGGGCAGATGTAACGGCCTGGCTTGCGTCCAGACTGTAGCTGGGGCCTTTCTCAGCAATCATACAGGCTGAGAGGGTTTGTGGAGATGTGGGTTCTGGTGGGCTTTGGAGGAGTGAGGGCTAGGGTGGATTTGATTACACTTTTTTACGCCTGCTGCAGTGGGTACCAGTGTCCAGAGTGGGAGAACTGCACCCCAGTAGTTAGCAGAACCTGCATGACCATGTTCTGAACACCTGCCTGCCAGTGAAAGGCACTGTCTTGCTCTCACACCTCAGTATACTATGGTCTGTCTTGGGCTGGCTTTCAGATGCAGCCCAGCGTTTATGTGGACTGCATCTGTGTATTTATGCAACTTCTGTTTTACTGGTACCAGTTCAGTGAGCCGTCAAAGCTGTGTGTTTGCATGGCTTCGTGAGCCTAGAGAACACTAGCAGAAACAAGTTGGTGTAGCAGAGCATTGCGTGAACCTCACCTATGCAGTCCCTTAGCAGAATGAAGCTTTGTGCTTCTCAATACAGTTTTAATGGGATAGTTTTAATTTTATCTGAACCTATTTCAGGCTTTTAAAATTCAGCGTGATAGAAGGGAGAAGCTAGATTGAATGTGTAGCGTTCGCAATGCGTGCAGGTCTCTGAGGCATCTCTTAGTTTGCAAGAGGGAGTTTAAAAAGCTTCCACAAATATATTGGTGGCCTCCCAAAAGATTTTTAAACTGGCACTGAAGCTGGAAAGGATTTTATTTCTTTTCTTTCTATCTTGCATTGCTTATTGCACGCAAAACTGACTCTCTTAAGCAAGGAGCTTCAACTAACAGCGTGATGTATCAAAACACAAATTTCAAATACACTTCATCACCCATTTCAAGATGGAAAAACCTTCCCCTACAGCCTTCTGGGGGGAGTCTTTGCTGGGTAGTTGCTGCTTCTGTTTTTCCTCAGATATGTCAGGCTATTTTTGCTGGAGTTGCTTGTCATCTTCAGTACGTAAAAGCCCTTAAATCTGTAGTTGTGTTGTCTCCGAATGTGTCGCTCCAGCAGCCCTGTGCTATATGTGTGATTGTTTTGGTTTCATAGACAATAAGCCACTGCACTGGGAAGTGTGTCCTGGCCTCTGTCACCGTGCGGGGTAGCAGGAGTGTGCAGGGGGAAGTTCCAGGTGCCTTGAGAGGAAGGAAGTGAAGGGAAAACAGAGTGAGTTGGGGAAAGTTCCCACACCATGCAAAGGAGCGGCGTGGGGAGGGGGGAAGGCATCAGGAAGGGAGGGGCACGGTGAGCAGTTTTGAGGAGGATGGGGTTGTTCCTGGCTTTTACCTCAGTGGAGAAAAGTACTTTGAAGGCTTTGAGAGAGCATCCCTATCTCCTCTTGTTCCTGTCTGCTGCCCTGCTGCCTCCCACCCTAGGCCAGCATGGTGGTGGGTAGCACCAGCTCCCCTGCACAGGGAGGAGTTTGCCCTGCGTGACTTTGGATGCCACGAGGTGGAAAGTGCTGTTTAAAGCACTGTGCAAGAGGGGGGCCTTAGAGATGGTATCTGCCTTCCTGCCCAGTGCCTGAACCTCATGGGAAGCCTGCTCCATTCTTTTCCCCTTCCCGGCATTGACCTGCGGGTCTGCTGTGACCCAAAGCTTCCTCTCGTCTGTGTGAGGTCAGCACCTTTCTCTGCTGTGTGAGAGCTGGGCTTGAGGACTTCCCTCCCCCGAGTGCAGAAGGCTTCTATTTTTGTGCCAACATAGAGGTGACGTGGAGCTTTGCTTGTGGCGTTAAGCTGGTGAACAATAAAGCAGCTGCCAGTTACATCCAGGGGGTTTTAATGAGAGACGCCCTTCTAGCCGCTGGGGTCTCCAGGAAGCAAACACTTTTGTCTCGGGAATCACTGCTGCAGGAAACACTGTGAGGTGAGGTTTGGCGGAGGTGACCTTGCAGAGCGCAGGTGCCTGTGCTGCTGTGGTGGCACAGTGCCGTTATAGCTGTGAGCACAGACCTTGGTGACAGCAGCTCTACTGGTCCAAGTGCCAGAACTTGTAGGGCACAGTTATGGGTGGACCTGTGCCTGACTACGTCAGGAGAAGGTAAGATCGTAGACATCTGCTGCTGTAGTAAGAATGATGTTGCCGTCAGCACGTCCTGTGCGTGGTTGTAGTATTGCCTTGGCTAAATCGTGTGTTACGAGTGAGATGCCTTTGATGCATCTGTCGCCTCATTCATTGCCTCATCTGTGGAGCTTTGCTTAAGCCGTCCCTGTGGCTAAGACAGACAAAGATCCTTTTGAAACTTCAAAGAATCTTTGTTGTAGTTTTGTTTTGTCTAATTCTCTCTGGTATATAATAATGTACGTAATATATATGGAAAAAATTATCTTTGCTTAAATGTTTTGTTCTCTATACACATGTAAGTGGAAAACGCTTCGTAGATACTTCCTACAATCCCACGGAACCAGACAGTGCAGTTCACAGTACTGTTTTAATCTGCGTTTAATGTTAAATAAAATGAGAGAGTGTGTTAATTTTACCAGAAGCAGATGTCAAGTATAGCAGACTCAAAAAAACCCACAAACCAACAAAGCCCCCCAAAACAAAAGAAAAAAAAAACTTCAGGCAACCCTCAGTGTGTGGCCTAAATGCCCCCGGGCTGTGATGTGAGCCCCAGCCCTGCTGCTCCGCCGGCCCTGCCCTACACCCTCCTTGGCCCTGGGGATTGTGTGCTCTGCTCCGAAGGAGCCCCCGGTACAGGGCACTCTAGTACTGCGGTGTTACAATGATGTGTCTCTGTGAGAAGAAAAATTCAGTTCACACCCTCCAAGTCCAAACTGTACGGTGAAAATAATCCCTTTCTATTCTCTCCTAAACAGAACTGCTCCTGGAAAGCAGAAACAAACCCTAGTAATTGCTCTATGCCCTTGGAGTCCTTAACAGAGCATCTGCAGACATGACAGGAGCAAGACCTGCTACGGGATCCCTGCGGTGCTCAGCAGTGGCAGAGATCAGTTCATGCGTTACTGTTTAAGTGCTCTCTGTGTGCTCAGTGCTGTGGCATTGCAAAGAAGATGACTTTATTTTCCTGCTGCAAAGAGGTTGAAATCTTAACATCCTGCACATATGGAAGGAGAGTTTGCTCTGACTGTCCAAAATCCCATAAAATGTAAGCTGGGGGGGAGAGGGGAGGCCACGTGCATGCTTGGTGTTCGAGAAAAAGCTATTTGTGCTTAGTGTAACGGCAATATTTTTCAGCTGCAGCTCTCTGGTGCAGAAGTTTAATCTCCCTAATATGGAGAGAGTGGGAGCAATGAGAAGTCCGTCTTAACTTACCCAGCTTTCTAAGAACAAAAGAAATATGTCAAGTATGTGTTTTGGGTCACTTCTGCACCTTTTTCATCTTTCTGTATTTCTGTTTGTACCCTGGCCAGTTCTTACGCTCTCTGACCTGGTAAGAAAGTTAATGTGGTTACTAAACTTCAAGAGGGAAGAGACTGGTTCACTGGATTTATTCTGAGCGGCATTACCTTCATTAATATAAATAATGACATCATCTTTTACTGGAGAATGGGAACCTTACGCAGCTATGGGAGAGCAGATTTTAGGAACAATGTCCTTATGAGACACATGTGATTCATCTTCAAGTGGGCATATTTAAGAAAGAGGCTCTATCCTGAGCCAGCTCATCTCTGTGAATCTGACTTTAGTCCATTTCAAACTGTAATTTATGAACAACAGTTACTCATTTTTTTTTTTTTTCTTTCAAACTGTGTGAAAACTGGTGCTTCCACCCTGCTGGGGAGTGCCAAGCGGAGCACAGGCAGCTCTTTTGTCCTCTTCCAGCTTCCTCCAGAAATCTGCTTTCGCACTCCTCCAAACGCCTTTTGTAGATGATGCCTGAACCATAAAGTAACGGTAGCTGCTGTCTCAGTTCTGGGATTCAGTGTGTGAGTCATTCAGAGTGGCTGGTGTTCGGGGCACTGACGAATTGCCAGTAAAGTGCTTGGTTTCCTACTGGAGAAGTTTGCTGATGTCTGTTAGAAAATATCACCACGTTCAGGGTCAGCCTCTTCTACATGACAGTGTGGAGGACATGTGCATCCTTTTTGGCCAGAGCTGAAAAAGCGAAATGATAGACCACAGCACGGCTGTAGTTGCTGCCAAGGGTGAACATCTGCTCTACAGCTTGTCATTCAGCGTGTAAAGACGTCCTGTGAGCCGCCAGGAGCACTTGCCCGTCTGGGCTCTTGCGTGTTCTGGACCTGAATGGGAGATCGCGTGCTCTGAAGGGGAAAGCCGCAGCCTGGCAGGCTCCCCCTCTCTGCGAGCTGCACGCTGGCAGCAGCGCGCTCATCTGTCTGCTGCCGGCTGGAAGGAAAAACCCCTGTTTTCTCCTCACCTGGATTTGCTGTGCCATGTGTACTGGAAAGAATGGGTCTTGTAGTGAATCGCCTTGGGGAGAACAAGGCATATGCTCCTCACCCCTCTGCACCTGCCTCTGTGCAGGGACGTGGTCTCAGCGTGCCTCTTCTCGCTGACAGTAAGCGACTTCATCTGTGCCAGTTGTGCGAGGGCAGGAGACTGAAAATTGATTGAATTGGTTGGTTTGTTAAAAAAAAAAAGGAAAAGCATTTAGCAAGGATTGGTGATTGTTTTCAGTGGATTTGTTTTCACACCTGGCCTCGTGCCGCATGAACCACCAGTGTTACAGCGCTCAGGAGAGCTTGGAGTGAGGCTCATTCATCCTTAAGCCCCAACCTTCCCCTTTCTCCTTTCCTGAAGCTTAGAAGAAAGCTCTTCTGCCACCCACTCTGTCCCAGCCTCGCGGCCCTTCCCTCCTCGACACAGGGCTTTGCTGGGTGCCGTTCGCGAGGAGCAGGAGTCCTGTCTGCGAGATAAGCTGTGCACCAGAACTGTGCTGGCACACAGATGTGGGGGTGCCGAGGGCCCAATGTCCTCCAGCTCCCACCTAGCCGCTATCCTCTCCGAATCGTTTCCCTGGTAAATGAAGAGAAACGTTGCCTTATTCCAGGAGCAGAACAGCATTTCCCGGTGCTGTAAAGGTGGTTTGGAGGAGGCCACTGACTTGCTTTTTATGGCTCCTGCCATGTTTCGCTTGCTCTAATGCCCGAGTCTTACAGTTACACCTGAGGAAGACCACACCTGAAGATGTTCTGTCTTTTCAGCTCCCTGTGGGAAGGGTAACTCCCTGATGGCACTTCATGCCTTATTTTGAGCTTTTCAAGTGTCTTCACCCCCATCCCAAAGCAGCTGCTTTTATAAAAGCAGGTGAGCCCAGCTGGCAGGGGGGCAGAAGTGAGGTGTTGGGACATCTCACAAACATATGCCAGCTCTTCGCTGGGTCCAGGATGGTCTGTCTCAGCAGTACCCCAAACAATTTCTCCCCACAGGGCTCATCATGCTTCTGCATTGGTGTGGGTCTGCCCAGGGCTGCGGGCTGCGGGCTGGCTGACGTGCAGGGCAAGAGGCAGATTTTATTCCTGCTTCCCGGAGGGTGAAGAGATTTAGACCAGTTCTGGAGAGGCTGGCTCGTGTTGGAGAAGGTCTGGTCTGCTACCTTTGTGGAACAGTTCTCAGGAATACCCTTGAGATACCATTTATCTAGAAGATTTGCTGTGCCTGGTAACTTTATGTGTTTCTTCCCTGGTCTTACGAAGATCCTGGTTAGCCATCTGGAAATCTCATCCTGTGATTATTCCAGAATCTGGAAGACCTTTTGTAACTACTAATCCCAGAAACAGATTTTCCCTTCATCCTGTCTGTCAACGCAGCCTTTAACTTATTTTTATGGGCTTCGGCACATGTTTGAAGCATCACTGCCTTAGGATGTGGTCTGTTTTCCAGACTGTTTCCCATAGTCCTTATATCTACGTGTGGCACTCTCTGAAGAAGGAACTGTTTAGTGGGTATTTAATAGGATCTTCTGTGTCCTTCAAAACTCAACACATCCTCATTTGCACATCTAGAACAGGAACTGGTGTGAGTTAGCATGCCATGAGCATGAAATGCTAGGAAATTATACCTTGTGATGCAATCTATTTTGCTTCAACAGCACTGAGTAATGTTTTCATTAGCGAGATGTGATCAAGGTTGGGTTATACCGATCCAATTGAAACAAGGGGTGTAAAGCAAAAAGAACACTCTAAGCTAACCGGTGCCATACTAGACTCTCAACTTTTTGCCTTTGTTTTTTTAGGTGCCTCATCCACTAGTAGTTGTTAACCCATCAAAATAACCCGTGTGTGGAGTTTGCTGTATGTGTCCCTACTGAGTTATGGAGGCCGCAGGGTGTGCAGCTGGGGCTGTCTGACGGTGCCATCCGCGCTGCCACCGCTCAGGAGGGTCTGCGGGGTGGGTTTTGCCTTGGCTCATGGCCCTGTGCTCCTGCAAGAGTTGGACATCATCCCCATGGCTGGAGCACGGTGGATGGAGAAGGTCTTGGTGTGTGTGCAGACCACAGCAATGGGCTCCCTGCGAGTCTGCAATGCCCCCAGGCGTGTTAGCCCGCGCCTCTGCGGAGCGGTGGCCCTGGGCTACGCGTGCGCCTTCAGCCCGTCTTTGTGCGTCTGCGGCAAGTGTAAAGCCACTCTGCGAGTTGAGCAAAACAGGGAGAGCTGCCTCCTTTTTCACTCTTGTCAGGGCAGCGTTCTGAAGAAATGCAGAAACATTTCTTGAGAGCAGGAGAAAAGCTTGGCCTAATTGCTGCTCTAAATATATGCCTGAGGACCCTGAAAGGCCCAGCAGGATATAAAGCCACCAGTTCCAGTTCTCGTTTTTGCCAGAACTTCAAAGCATTTCCTTTTATGCAGTAATCTTAAAAGTAGTCCAAGAAAACTCTCACGCTATTACTTAGATATTCCAGTTATGCCACCAATATGGAAACTTAAATGATGATTTTTTTCCCCAGGCAAAGCTTCCATTGTTAACTGCGATGGTGTTCTGCTTGCTTGTAGGGAAGATACAGCCTCCTTTCCATGCTCTGAGAAATGGTTGCTGCCCCTCTAAGCTGAGCCAAGAGTGGTGACTGATGGACTAAGAAAATGGGACCATAACAGAGTCACCAAAGTCCTACTTCAGATGTTTTTTTGTCATAGTCGTAATATTGTCGAGGAGGAGCTCTGTGTGGACTTCCCAGTACACACCTAATAACCACTCTGCTATTTCAGTGTTTGCGGCTACAGTTAGCGTCTTCATCTGTGGTACATCATGTCCAGGCTTGAAGTAGAGATAAAAGCTCATGCACCTCCGTTGATTAAAAGCAAAATCATCTGGGCAGGACTCACTCCTATTCCCCAGGTCTTACCTGTCCTTGAAAGCGGTGAAGCTGCAGTTCGCTTACCGCTGCCTGCGTGGCCACCTGTCAGCTGGCGATGTGTTCGTGTTGTTCGTGAGGCCGTTGCGTAGGCTCGACTTGTGCCTACTCCAAGAGCCAGGGCTGGTCTGCTCCAGAGACTAGAGCTTTATAATCTCTGATAAAATTCAGAGGGACCTGGGGTTTTTTGGTTCAGCTGTTTCAGGGCTTTCTTGGTAAATTCGGTTATGCAGGCAGGATCTGAGACGTGTTTTTTTTCTGCTGGAATGACCTCACAGCAGCACTAAACCTTGCGGTCAAGGTGAGGTAGGCTTGTCCCTTGGCTGCTGAGCCCAAGAGAGCTGCAGCAGATGCACTGGGTCCCGGTCAGGAGGAATCCCTGGAACGCCAAACAGCAGCCACCAGGGTCAGCCGGAGACATGTCGTACTTGAAGTGGTTTTGAGGACAGCGGGAAGTGTGATCAAAAATGAAGAGATGACTTGGATGTAGAGAATCCCCCCGGTTAAGCCAATATCCTGCGTTCTCCTGGAAAAAGAATTCGATGTGTAAGGCTGTATCTTTCCCAGGTTAGGAGGGATGGGATGCAAGAAGAGAAACTTTTACAATTTAGGGAGCACGTGGGCCTCAAACTCTTTTCCCAGTTGGTAAGTTTACTGTTAAAAGGAAATCGATTTTTTATAAGCTATATATGTAATTCAAGCATTTGGCTGATTTTCCTGTTGCAAAGGTTTTAGGTCAAAGTCTGATTCATTGATGTGAAACTGGAATGAAAGGGATTAGGAGAGGAAGTAGACTCTAAAGTTAGGAAAACTCTGGTTTCTTGTCCACTAACTAATTTTTTCCTACCCATCAAATGTATATTTGACCTATGTTTCTAATTTAAGTGCTGGAGAGAAACTTATTCCTACACGCCTTCCTTTGCTCCTTTTCTGCCCATTGTCATCAGTCCTGCCGTGGGTGTGTTTGGTTTTGCTCTTCCAGGAAGGGATCCTGATCTTTCCGTATTTGGGAAGGTTTCTGGACATTACGTTGTTGGACAGATGCTGTGAATTTCTACATTTGTTCTGTTAGGTTAGAGAACGGTAAATGGGCGGTTGATTATTCTTATTACTCATTAAAAATATTTGTCGGAATAGCGCCCCGTTCGCAGCGGGATGTTCTGCAGTAACACAGGCGTTGGGGGAAGCAGTAGCCGGTGCCTTCCTTGTGTTGCTCCACGTACCTGTATTTGTACAGGTTTTGTTCAGGATTCCTACAGGGATCGCTTTGGGGATCCATCTGACAACGTACCTTCTGGCAGTGAGCTCAGTCTCCCTCTGTCTGTCCTTGACTCTCCCAGTTGCGTGTGTGACCCACAACTCCAGGCAGCTCCTGCCACCCCTGCCCCGCTTTCCCCCAGACTCCCAAGCCTCCCCTTTCCCCTTGCCGGTACTCTCGGTGCCAGGTCTTAGAGACCTGGCAGTCGTCACCCTAACGTCGCTTACAATACCCCGTGACACCGTGCACGGTGGTTCCGAGTGCTTTTCCTAGCTGTGGTCATAAAGCAGCTGCAAAAAGAGGCTATTGGAGGAGACAGGTCCACACCCCGCCCCGGCTCTGTCCCTGCTGCCGCGGCGCTGCGATGGGTTTACTGCCGTCGAAAACACGGCAAACAGCCGTGCCAAACCCAGCGGGTTTTCAGGGGCCATCCATGTGCCATGCAACAAATAGCTCGTCCTTGGAGAAAAGAATGAGGTGGGGTTGTTTTCCTGAGTTTTCACTGATTACTTCGGGAATAATTATGTAGCTAAAAAAAAAAAAAAGGCAGCGAGCTGCTTTTTGGTTTGTGAAAGAAAAGGTGATAGGAGCACAGGGAGGTTAAACGCACCAAGTGCTCCAGCTGGCCACAGGGCTGGGCGGTGAGGGCAGGCGCGTGGCAGTGGGGTCCAGCCCGGCCCGTACTCCAGAGGGGCAGCGCATTGGTGGCGGGGACAGTCATCAGTCAGGCGGGAGTTTCGCAGTAGATTGAGGATGTCTTGGGAGGTCACTGAATGGGGAGAAAACGGGGGGCTTGGCAGTGCAGAGGTCCGCATTGTTTTTCTCCCGGTTTTTATCATGTATTTCATGATTTGCTCTGTAAAGCATTGTGATATAGTTTGTATACATTATGTAAAATAAGTTGTATTCTATTATATTGAAGAAATACGAATATAAAATAAAGTCAAAGGTTGGAGTGCAGCAGCTGTGTGGTAACTAGACCCCCAGTCGCGCTGGTTGTCCCATTTTCCAGGGCTGCAAAGCCTCCGGGGCAAGGACCGCGGTCGCAGGTCTCTGCTATCCCTGCAGTCGCTGAGGAGTTTTCCACATGAAGATACGTTGTTAAGTACAGTCTGTCCTGGGTGAAAAGGGGTGCGCAGATACGCTGTCACACATTGCTCACCGGTGAAGCCAGTCGCCAAGATCTCGGGTTTTCCTGCTGCTTTGTGGCACGGTGCAGCTCTTGTGTCTCAGGAGTTATAAGAAACAGTTTTTAACTGTGCTTCAGTTTTTTGAGGCTGGCAAAGCTCTACCATTGCTCCCGGCACAACGGCTGTGAGGGCCTTGGAGGGGTCGTACGTGTTGGTGATGGGTCAGTGTGTGGCGATTTGTCATCTAGGGAATGAAACGCCCCAAGTCTCCAGGGTTTGGCTGTGGGGGGAGGCTGGGAGGGCGGCACGGGTGGCTATGAGCACTTCATATAGACAAGTTGCTGTTGCAGAAGGTGGACTCTACCCAAAAAATGCCAAGGTGGATCTTTTCTGTGAGCAAAGATGCCATTGAGAGCTGCCCGACCGCAGGGTGAAACCCTACTTCTGCATTTCATCCCCAAGACGTGAACTGCGGCCCGAATCCCATCACCCCGCGTGCGTTGCAGGAGACCCAGGCTGGGAGGAAGAGCCGTAACTCCCAGCGGCTCCCAAGCCCCGCTGCTGGGGCCACAGGGGT
>NW_010398452.1:63894-64571 GCF_000710305.1 Buceros rhinoceros silvestris
CCCCGCGTGCGTTGCAGGAGACCCAGGCTGGGAGGAAGAGCCGTAAATCCCAGCGGCTCCCAAGCCCGGCTGCTGGGTCAGAGGGGCTGGACATTTGGCTCTGCGAGGGCTGCTAAGAGGTTGGTGCAGGGGGGGCTGCCGGCACAAATCCGTCTGCTCTGTGGGAATTTCCCTCTTGAGCAAACGCTGCGCTTTTTAACCAGGAGATTAATGGAAGGGGCCGTGGAAAGGGCCGGAGTGCTGGGCAGTAGTTCATCAGTCTCCAAGCAAGCCGGCAGCCGGTGAGTCACCAGCACCGCTTCCTGCGCGCTGACGCCGTGCTTGGAGCTCGGGGGCTGCCGGCACAAATCCGTCTGCTCTGTGGGAATTTCCCTCTTGAGCAAACGCTGCGCTTTTTAACCAGGAGATTAATGGAAGGGGCCGTGGAAAGGGCCGGAGTGCTGGGCAGTAGTTCATCAGTCTCCAAGCAAGCCGGCAGCCGGTGAGTCACCAGCACCGCTTCCTGCGCGCTGACGCCGTGCTTGGAGCTCTCCCAGCAGCGGGCGACCCGGCCCAGCCCTGCGAAGGCTGGGGGCTCGCAGGACCAGATCACCGCGTGCTGTGGCTGCGGGCTGTTAATGCTGTAAAATAAAAACTAATCTAGATTAATTACGCTGCACACGTTATTAATCTATATG
>NW_010398452.1:64954-65225 GCF_000710305.1 Buceros rhinoceros silvestris
ACTTGGTCCTGACACCAGAAGTGATGGTCCTGCAAGGGGGTGCACGCAGGATGTGTCTGCTCTCATGGTTCTACAAAAATCCACTGCTACATCCTACAGAAACAGGTTGAAAATTAAACGGAACCATGCTGGGAACCAGCCTGCAGCTGCCACTGCTTCTTACTTGGAACCAGTGTGGTGTCGCACCGGCCACCGTCCTCGCGTGAAAGCGGTGGTGCTGGTGCGCAGACTCGTGTGCTGTCACAGGCTGCTCCGTCCCCACTGCAGCACT
>NW_010398452.1:65441-66797 GCF_000710305.1 Buceros rhinoceros silvestris
GGAATTTCTCCTTCCGAAAACACCTCTCACCCCTGCGGAGCTGCCCCGTGGCCAGGGAAGAGAATCCCCAACCACAGGTCCGGAGCTGGGGGCCTGGGGGCATCCCAGGGCTGCCTGCCCCCCCCCAGCAGGGGTGGCTGAACGTCTCCACCTGATGCGGCAGCAGAAAGCTGCTGGCTGTCCTCTCTGCTTGTAGCAACGCTCAGCTCGGGCAAATTCATTGTTCCCATAAGCCCTAGGAAGTCGAAAGGTGTCAGCTCCACAGGTGGACGTGTAGGATGAGGTCTGGTTGCTGTCTGGAACCAGTGGCAACGTTCACAATGACCTGAGCGGAGGCAGCACTAAGACCCTGATCTCCTGAGCTGACGACAAGCCAAGGCGTGCTAAACACGGACAAAATAAGGCACGCTGCCGTTCTGCTCCGCTCCGAGTTGTTTCAGGCAAGAAGAGGCTCTCAAAGGATCTTTGTACCTCACGGAGGATTGTTGTGCTTTCATGTGATGCCAGTGGGATCTGGTTGTTCTGGTGAGGTCCCAGGATGAAGTCCCAGAGGTCCCAACCCCCTCACAAGCAGCAGTGGGTTATGGACATCATCCTTATGTTTTCCAAAATGTTCTGAACAATTTTCTGCCGCAGTCGCTTCCAGCCGGTGTTTTTAAATGTGGCAGCCATTCGTTGTTTTTCCGGCCCTTGTTCTTCTCTTCACCTGTTGGAACGTTGCTGCCACAGGGAAGCGGACCAGGAGGGTTGAACCACTGAGCTGGAATTTATTTCCTTATATTTTTCTGAATTTTTTTTTTTAAACAACGGCATTTTCAAATGACATGTTTGTAAGTACGGACCTTATTTTCAAAACAGAGCGCACCGCTAACTTTGTGAACAGCTGTTACCAAAGAGCCCAGACAGGAGACCTTTCGCGGCCGTAGCTCTGACCGAGTCCCTGCGAAAGCCGCCGTCCGTGCAGAGGACTTTGCTCTCAGGGTCTGTGCAGAAGAGGCTCCTGACCACCGCAGGGCTATAAAGGGCTGTGGTTCGAACTCCTCGTTTTAGTCTTGTGTCCCCAAGCAAGCTGCGTCCTGGCCCGAGCAGTCGCTTGAACTGAAACTGGTGAAAATGCTGAACCCCTTGGGAGGGAAGGACCCCCTCAGGGGAATCCCCCGGGGACCCTTTTGACAGGGAAGGGGATCCCCGGGAGAGGAGCTGGCAGTAGTTGAAGTGGCGACAGCCAGCACAGGGCAGCCACATAGTGCTGGGTATCTTGGCGTAACTGGATGCCAGGGTTGTTCCCTGGCACCAGTTGCAGAGGAGGTCTCGGCTGCTGGTCCCTGCGTGGGGTGATGCTCTTGCACCAACTCG
>NW_010398452.1:66906-69423 GCF_000710305.1 Buceros rhinoceros silvestris
GCTCTTCCTTGAGAGAACATGCAACTTCATAAACACTTTCAATACTGTATCTGGGGGGACCTGCATGTGGTCTTGGCGAAGCAGAAGCCGTTAGGACCCAAACCCCTTCACCCTGTGCCCACTCCCCAGCAAGTGCCAGCCTTGCCCGCACGTGCCGGGAGGTCAGGGATGCGCCTGGCGCGTACCAGCAGAAATAACAGCGCACGCACAGGTATGTTCTCAGTGGCGCTTCGTGCGTCTGCTTCAAATCGCTTGTAATTACAGCAAGGGGTCAGCGACGTTTAACTGGAGTCAGAGGTAAGACCGGAGAAATGAGGCTTGACATTCAAAGCAGGCCAACCTGCCCCGCCATGGCGTAACTGTCTGAGCAACTCGCTGGCGTCGAGCCACCACCGCGACTCCGGGGGGAGACGCTTTGAAAGCTCCTCACAAGGGCAGTGCAAATGACGTGCGCATGGGGGGAAAGAAAATAGCGTTTAATTGAAGTGCTGCGCGTGTATGTATGTTTTTAGGATAAACAAAATAGATTGGGCAAATATTTATTTCTGCCCCTACTGCTACAAGGCAAACTTTCCCACAAATTTTGAGAGAGATAATCTGGTTTTTAGCCACGATGGTGAATTTGTAATGACAAGTTTTCATTTTGAATGTTTCAGGATTTTCTGATTGGTTCTCATGCAATTATTTTGATTAACAATGAGGTTTTCAGACCAACTTGAAAGGGTCTCAGAGGCTTAGGAAGAACCTGGCTCTCTGTTACTCCTCTCTCACTGGATTATTTTCCAGCTTTCTCGCACTTTAATCAAATTCTTTGGAAATCGAAGAAAACTCTATCTTAGAAATGTTCCATATCTCCACCCCTTCTGAGAAGGGTTTCTTTAAATTTGGGAAGATGCTTGTTGCCATATAACAAAAACGTGGGGCTGTAATAGGAATGAAAACCCGACATATCTCTTTTTTTAAAGAAAAGGTGTATTTTTGAACAAAAGGTGTGTGCTTTAAACGGCCGTTTCTCTGAGAAGACACCATCTGAAAGCAGAGGCCGGGAAGTGTTCAGGGCATTTCTGATCGGCACGGAAATGAGATACTGAACTAGGAACCTCTGCATGTTTATCTTTGTTTTGTAAACATAGGAGATGGTTAAGAAATTAGGAAAAAATCCATTAGTGTTGTTCGCTCAGATTTCATTGTTCTTTTCTTACATTTTTTACCATTTTTTTACAATGATGCGGAAACCTCAGTCCAGCTTCGGTGTGCGCATGCCAGCAGATCCTCTCCGACCTGCTGTCTCCGTACGCCAGCTGATGGCATCTTCCTGTGTATGGGAACAGTCTCCTGGAGCTTCCATTCTCCCCAGAAAATGGCACGAAGGGCAGGTAACCACAGGCAAAAGCGAGGTATCATGTGCCTGGACCTAGTGTTCTCTGAGCAGGGTCCGGGTCAAGCAAGCACCCCCTTGAACTGTCCCCCGCCCCAGCCCACTGGGCTCCTCCTGCGGGAGGTGAAAAGCAGGAGGCCTTGCTTCTGCTCACGAGAGATGCACGTGGAGGTAACCCAGTCTCTCTGTTTTCAACTGAGAAATTACCATCATTTAATGCAACTGCTTAATTACCATCAGCGCGGGCTGAGGCGGGGGTGTGCTGCGTACTGGAGCTGCCGTGTGCCGGTGTCTGGTGGGGGGCAGGGTCCCGCAGGGTGGCCGACGCAGCTCGACGCCGCCCTGCCTGGCACCCTCCCTGGCCGCTGGCACCTCCACCCCTCACCTAACCACAGGGGAAGGTGGAAAGTTGGTGTCAACCAGGTGAGCCTAAACGTAATGCTGTGGGATGTGTGCTGGGACAGGTCCTGCATCCACTGTTCGCGTCCTGGCTGCATTTGTCGCCTTATAACAATTTGAATGCAACAGGGGATTTAAGCACCGTAGAACCCGGACTGAGAAGGGTGGGTGTGATACAAGCTGAGAAGCCTGTAAGTGAAAAAAACCCCGTTTTGGCTTTTTGTGTGAAAGCGAAGCTCTTTGAGTTCAAGGAATTACACCCCCGAACTATCCGAGTTCAGCAAACGTTAGCTCAAGGTAAGCACGTTTAGCAGCGTATTTTCTTTCACTCTGCGGGAGGAGGAAACCTCAGCCGTGCGTCTGTGATCCCTGTACGGACATTTCAAAGGCTGGCTCCGTCCTGGAACATCACCGCTCTCACGGTACTTTTGAAAAGTACATTATTGCGGCTAATATTACGTGTGTGTGTTTCAGAAGTAATTTCCCTGGGCTCCAATAAAACGTTCTAAGAGAGCTTTGTTCTCTAAACAGTTTTCACCCGCGTGTTGCCTTTCGGGGAGTGCGTTGGGCCCCCGGGCAATGCAGGGGAGAAATCGCTGGCTGAGTGACACCAGCTACGGGGGAGCTGCTGGCCACTAGAGAGCTCCCAGATGAGGCGGCGACCAGGCTGGAACCCGAGTCCGGCTTGTGCTGGAAGCAGAAACTCTTGTACTGCAGGAACCGGGGAGCAGCCGTCAAAC
>NW_010398452.1:69520-70285 GCF_000710305.1 Buceros rhinoceros silvestris
AACGCTGAAAGGTTTCTTGCCTGTGCTGCAGCAAGAGGCATCACTGTCTGTAACTGCAGTGTTCGGACTTGAAATCCAAAGCCCCAGCGCTGCCCGCCCTCCCTCCGGAGCAAGGTGTGAAAAATTGTCTTAGAAGCTGGCTCTGAAGTCAAGTCACACAGTGGGGCTGATCTCAAGGATGAATGAAAAGCTGCTGCAGCCATTCGATAAGGGTGTCTGCACGGGGATTACGTGCCGGCTGTCACCTCCTGCGCTGTCAACGGCGAAGCCCCAGGGATGCCGTGTGTCACCTGGAATTACAGCGCTGCAGTCGAGCCTCCTGCTCCGGGGACAAAAGGCGGGGGCCCCTTTCCCCTCGCTCAGGCTCCTCTTTCATCGAGGCCCCTGTCACTGGGGTCAGAAGTCACCGTGTGTGTAACTCGGGATGCCTGGGTGCTCAAGGGGGCTGGCCACGGCATGTGCCCACCGGCCTTCGGGAGTCACCTGGGCAGGAAGAGGCGCCAAGGGGTACAACAGCCTGGAGGGGTTGGCTGAGGTCTGTGGTGTTTATATGGGCTAAACTGTGCTGGGTCCATTCAAGGGTCTAGGCAAAGCCCACCCCCGGGGAGCCGGCAAGCGAAGCCCGGACACAGGGCGCAGGGTGGGACGCGCCAGCATCAGATCCGAGAGTTGCAGGAGCCTCGTGTTTGTCGTTTGCTCTGAGCGCTTCCTGGCCAGCGGTGAGGACCCGTCCGGACCTCGGTGGCTGCGTGGGCTGAAGCGCTG
>NW_010398452.1:70731-72284 GCF_000710305.1 Buceros rhinoceros silvestris
GATGGCCTGCCCCGTGACAACCCGCAGCGCGCCCCCCCGCCCGGCTCCCTGTCCTGCGGAGGAGGCTGGCGGTGTCTGTGCCACCTCTTTCCTCCAGCTGCCACTGCCGCCGGGCGAGGGGGCAGCCTCTGCCCTGCTCTGAGAGCAGGGGGTCACGCCGCGCTGGGGGTTCGTACCGAACAAGCGGTGTTTGAAGAAACCTTCACTTGGGCCACAATTGCCAAAGTTTCCTGGGGGGCAGGAGCCTGAAGGGTCCCATCTGCCAACTCTGAGCAGTCTGCATGGGGCATAGGTGGTGGGTGAAGGCGACAGCGAGCCTGCAGCAGACAGGGGACAGAAGCAGCACCTCCAAATGCAAAACCCATTTTCATCGCCCAACAGTTGTACAGCAGAGAAGTGCAAGAGGAACATGGAGGTCAGGGCTGACATCATCGTGTAACCATTTTATGCATCTTGCTGGAAATAGCAGTAATTTGAGTTCCTGATGACTGTCCTGTGCATTATGGTGGTATCACGTGTAGGGGCCGGTGCCTGTGCACAGGGAGCTGCAAACCCCGCAGGCTGCGAGGGTCCACTGGCATCTTCTTCCCTTTGCTCTTGCACAAGCAGGAGCACTTTCATCTTGAGCTGGACCACCCAACCCCATCCCTGTCCCCAGGAGCACCTCTCTGATGAAAGCAAGGAGGGAGGTGGGTGCCCGGGAACGGGCATGGCCAGACTAGCTCTGGCTGGGAGCTACTGGCAGCAGGTCTGGGGCTGGGATGTTTTAGGGCCACCTCCCCGTGCGCCCTCGCAGCTGTGGGTTTCTCCTCTGCCAGAAGTGATTTCTACCCCTTGCAATTTCCCAGGGGCTTGGTGAGAAAGGGAAAAAAGTGCTGTCAAAGGTTTTCCCCTTCCCTTCCCAAGTGTAACCCCCAGGGTCTCCGGCAGGGATTTGGCAGCCACAGGAATGCGTGGGAATACTGGAGGCTTTGGGACAGGGCTGGGGGGGTGCAAGTTGCTAAGAGGAAGATCTCATCATGGCCTTATCTGCAGCAAACTCACCCCCAAATCTCAGAGCACACCCGCCCGTGCTGCCCCTCCACAACCTGCTGTTGCTCAGGTGTGTGTCCCCGCTTTCGGCAGCCTGGTGCAAGGGTGTGCTCAGCACCCGCAGCGAGGGACGAGCGCGGAGGTGCAGCCAGCTGGCCCTGCTGCTATTTTGCTTTCCAGGGCATGAAGGAGTTAAACTTTTCAGATGGAGAAATAACTAAAGATCAAACTAGCAGCCTGGTGACCCCTCCACAACCTGCTGTTGCTCAGGTGTGTGTCCCCGCTTTCGGCAGCCTGGTGCAAGGGTGTGCTCAGCACCCGCAGCGAGGGACGAGCGCGGAGGTGCAGCCAGCTGGCCCTGCTGCTATTTTGCTTTCCAGGGCATGAAGGAGTTAAACTTTTCAGATGGAGAAATAACTAAAGATCAAACTAGCAGCCTGGTGACCTCCCGCTGCTGGGACAGCAGCAGCTCCCCAGCCTGAGCCCGGCAGTTTCATCCATCGGCTGGGGGGGGGGGGGGG
>NW_010398452.1:72517-79913 GCF_000710305.1 Buceros rhinoceros silvestris
GCAGTGGCAGGGTGTCATGGTCTGTGGGATGGAGGGAGCTGCAGGAGGGTTGTTCCTGATCTGCTTTCAGAAAACGGGGTTGCTCGGAGCCAGCTTGTACTAGCGACGCCTGGGGAAGTGCGATTTCTTGCCCTTTGGGACGCACAGCTGGAGGATCCTGAGGCTTTGGGAACAACACGGGGTTGTAATTCAACTCCTTGCATGCAGCAAAGGAAGATGTTGTGGGTTTATTTCTCCCTGACGAGGAAAGAATGATGGCCACTCTGTCCTCTGATGATGGACAGCTATTTACCAATAAATGCCAGCAGTGGGGGGTGTTGGTTTACAGCTTCTAAACAATGAAAGATCTTCTCCGGGTAAATGGAAATTGTTCTTTTCCCTTGAGCTGAAAACGTCTGATTCTAAGTAATACTAGGCAGAGCCTGTTGTGCTAAGTCTGTGTTTTCTCCCTGGTTCTTTGGTTTAGTGAATGCTGGCGGGCACTGGCCGCTTCAGAGACGCCGTGTCAATGATTTGGGTGTTTATGTTGCAGTAACGAAGCGCTGCAGCCTTGCCTAGGGATTTGCATAAACATCTATCCTGCGTTTACATTGTAAACTGTAATCACTTCGCATTATGGTAACAATTCCGCTTGGTCAAGCCTGAATCAAAAATCATCATCGTTTCTGGCGAAGAAACAAGGTTTACACTTAGTTCAAAGAAAAACAAGTAGAACCACATTGCCATATAATTAAAGCTAAAGTAGTGTGTCATTCCCCTTGCCCCAAGAGTACTCTCAACCTTTATGGAGTTACATGGCTTTTCTTAGAAAGAAACCAGAAAATACATTTCCCTAAACTCTGGGATTCTTTTTTTTCTTTTTTAATCAAAATGATGTCGGGATGGTGTCTGAAGGAGGTTGCCAGGCGGATGGCTGCTCGCAGTAGTTTCTGACCAGGCGCATGGAATTGCAATCACAGCGTTTCAGAATCAGAAAAGCTCAAATTGCTCTGTACTGGCCTCCCAGTTGCTACAACCCAGTTCCCACAAGGTACTTTCTGGCCAGAGATGAGGCTTTTAGTTACAGAAATGCAGATCTCCTGGTAACTGCGCTTGATTTATTCTTCCGTATTACGGAGAGCAATCAGTGTTATTCTCTGGAAGCATGAACTCCTTCAAATGCTGGCATGTGGGGAGAAAAAACCGGCAGTTTTTACTGTCTTCTTAACAACAGCTCGCAGGAACATGCTTTGCCGTGAGCGCAGCCTGCGAGTCCTCCTGCCTTGGCCCGGGTGCCTCTCGCCGGGGCTGCGGCACAGCTGCGCACCCTCTGCTGCCAGCCAGCACCACGCAGGGGAAGCGACGATCCGAGCAGGGGGAAGGAGGCTGTGGGCTGTGTTAGAGAAGAGCTCTGAAAAGTGGTTAGTAGAAGTGCAGTGGGGATCCCGCTCCGGAGGGCACCCCGGAGTCAGCCGGTGGCTGTCAGAGAGGCTGACGGGGCTTTGGGGGCATTTCCCGGGGCCAGGCAGCATCTGATGTAGGTGACATCGACGGTTCCTCTCTGAGGATGCGGGGTGCTACGGCTTTTGGCTCGTGGCCCGTTGGCTTGACCCTTTCCTGTGGCGGTGGGATTTGCCCTGTGGACACCCCCATTGTCCGTGGCTGCAGTTGCAGGGGAAATGCCAGCAGGCAACTGGGAATGTGTCCGAGGGGAGCAGGACCTGCCCAGGCTGGTGGGGTGTATTCAGCAGAGACAGCGCTACTCTCATTCAGGTGCATAAAAAAATTTCCATTGATGTTTTCTATTTTCTGAAGACTTTTGATGGACTCTCGATTGCCACTGCAGCCGTGCCCGGAGCACGCGAGTGCGGGGGGGGCGCGCAGGGCCGCGGTGCAGCGAAATTTCCATTGATGTTTTCTATTTTCTGAAGACTTTTGATGGACTCTCGATTGCCACTGCAGCCGTGCCCGGAGCACGCGAGTGCGGGGGGGGTGCGCAGGGCCGCGGTGCAGAGGAGTCTGCTGTATCCTGTTTTTGTAAAGGGCCTTTCCTCTTAGCAGTTGTAGTGAAAACAAACACGTAGGAGAACAATGGGATTTTTTTTTTCTGTTTTCCTCTACATTTTAAAATACAATTAAAAACCCAATTAAAATGAAATAAAGCGTGGTAACAAAAAAAGGCATGCCAGTATGTTAATGAGGGGAATAAGCGTAACTATGTGAACGCGCAATCACAAGCACAAAGATCATTTGCCTTCCTGATCTCAGACGGTATTTCTGCAGTGGGAAGCCTGGTCATTAAATACCTTGTGAAAACAGGGCGCTGGTAAAGCAGAACAACGCCTGTGCCGTAAGCTGTTGTCCCTAATAGAGGAGGGCCAGCTTCGCAGCCCAGAGAAACACCGTCGCGCGCTGCCGCGGGACTGAGCAGCCTTCCGAGTCATCATCTCGGCAGCGAGCACAGGGGAGTCCGCAGAAAGGATTTCCTTTCTTCAGATAAACCTGGAGGTATTTTATTTGTTGTGTCTGAAGTATTTTGCAATAGCAAATAAGGATAACGCTGGCTGCGGCAAAACCGGCAGCAACGGTAAGACACTGCCGTGGGTTAGGAGCTGTGTTCTAACTCAAACCAGGACAGAGCCTGTGCTTTTCTAGGAGAAAAACCTGGGGTCACTGTTCACAGGACAAAGCACTCCCAAGGCAACAGGCACGGTGCAGTTGGTTTGGCTGTTCCTCTTTGAATGGTCCTGTTTAAATTACGTGTGTTTCAGAGAAATGTCTGATGCTGGTTTGTCCCTGCGGGAAGCGCAGGGTCTCCCATTGTGGGTGGATAAGGGTACAGTGAGTTGTTCACAAGGTCAAGTTACTGCTGTTTGAAAGTGTATTTCCCTCCTGCATGGCTGCAGCTTTCTGCCAGTGAGTCCCTTTCCCTCCGGGGAGGGAAGACCCCTCGCTGCTGACATTACTCTTCCCACGCAGGTGCTGCAGTCTGTGACCACGTCTGTCCTCGACCTTCTCAGCAGCAGGTCAGGCTACCGCAGCCCGTCGCCACAAGGTGGGTTTCCCGTGCTATCCCGTAGCCATCCTCCTCACTGCTCTCCCTTTTCTTGTTGTCTTTTCTGAGTGGCAAATACCACAGGTGGGTGCAGCTTTGCAGTGTGTTTATGTGGGACGAGATTATTCAGTCTGCTAACAAAGTCCGATATTTTTCTAACAGAGAAACTTGCACTAGACCCAGAAAAATGTGAGATAAATTTTGCTTTTAAAAGAGGCCACATCCAGGGGTCTCCAGATATTACAGGCTCAGGTTTGCCTTGTGTTTGGGTGTCAGCAATTTATTAAATAACGGCTGCCTGTCACTGCTGCCTGGAGTGTGTCTGTGTGTGGGCACCAAGGTGGGGACACCTTCCTGGCCCCATCCATCAATGGGCAGATGAGAGCGGCTGAGGATGTGTTGGTGGGACCAGATTTCATCCCAGGGTGTTTTGTTTCTGTTAAGATCAAAGTGCTTTGTGAAATTGATACGAATTTGAAGGGTTTATTTTAAGGGTGGGAGAAAGGAATAAGGTGTCTTAAAGGACCAAAGTCAAAATACGGCGCTCAGCATTATTTGGGGTGAAACACATTGGATTTATTTTGAAACATCGTATCCTTTCAAGAAATGGTTTATTTTTATTCTGTTCTAACACCTAATACAAAGTCGAAAAGAACGGTTTTGAAGTGCCTGAAACCGAGGGGAGCAGCTTTTTACCATCCTCCTCGCTCTTGGCTCCAACTCACAGCGATGCTAAATTTAAAAATCCTTCCAAAATAGGGCTCAACCTTTCTCACAGCTCTCTTCATAAAAAGCTGAATGTTGAAGCGATAACGTTCGGAACAAAGAACACTTAGTGTAATCATTTCATTTGTACTAAATAAATTGCCCTTGGTCTCACAGTCACGTTACCGGTGACAGCTCACACAGCCCGCACCCTTCCCCTTTAATGCACTAGAACGGAGCAAATATACATTGTTGGGAAAAATTTCCTGTCTTTTGTCAAAGAGCCCAACTACTGTCAGCAAACATATTGTGGGAATATGAATCTGGAAACAAACAGATCATTAGAGGGTGAGTTAAGGTTTCGTGATTTAATTCTAAACATGTTGAGTGAGGGAACCAGAGACGTGCGATGCCAGGAACGCTGCGCACCAGAAGGGGTTTTTTTCCCTAATGAAAGTTGGTGTTTTTGTTGAATACAAAGTGCTTTGAGTGACAAAGATGGTTACACATGGAAAATATGAAGTTCCGTTTGTTCTGGAGGATTATGAAGATCACTTGATTAGAAGTAACCGATGCAAGCTTTACGTTCTTTCCTTTATGGAAATTACTCGTCCATTTATAGAACTTTATTCACAAGGTACAATGATTTTCCAGCGTTAAAAAGAGAATGTATACGGAGGACCTCTGCCTGCACAGAAAGCAGTGACTGGTGCTGGTGCAGTCACACCTCTGGATTTCACCTGTGCTTTGCCCTATGGCAACTGTAACGGGGTTGAGAAAATAAAACGACTTCCCTGTTCAGAGCATCCTCGGTGGGAAGAGGTTGTGCCACGGTCGTGGTGCTGCCCAGCCCGCTCCGACAGCTGGAGTTGCCTGGGCTGAGAACCGTCGGGAAGCCGGGGAGCCAGAGAAGCTCTTTGGAGGGTCCTGACTGGACTTGGAAACCAGCTGTGGAGTCCTGAGAGGGTCCCTCTGTTCCCAGCATTTTAGAGAAATGCGGTCTGAAGTGGTGGGGTGGTGGGAGTGCGCCGGGGGGAAGGCGGGGAGCCAGGTCTCATGCCTTGGCGTGAGAGGCTGCATCCCCTGGGGCAGACTGAGTGCCTGCCACCAGGCTTGGGCCTCTTCTGGGCTTTCATTCTTCTGCCCCATCTCAGAGGTTCTCCCCCCGCCCTGCCACCATGTCTAGACACGTGACTGTAGAAGAGATATCCCGATCTGCCCCAGCCCCTGCTCTGCAGGGACAGTCACAGGCAGTCTGTGGTGTCCTTGTGTATTTTGGCAGATGGTGGAGCTTTTCTCTCTCAGGGTGAAGCTGCTTTGGTCTCTCCCCTTCCTACGGCTGGACAGCTACTGTCTTGGCCCTGTAGCTTTCCTAATGGCAGCCTGAGCTGCTCTGAGTACTGAAGAGGAGAAGGTTAGGGCAAGGGAACAGCAGGACATCTCCGCTTCAATGTACCTCCGAGCCCAGGCGGACCTGGAAGTCTTCAAAGGCTGCTCCTCTGCCCAGTACCTAACTCCAGAGCACTTCTTTCAGGCAAGAGCGGCTCTGGATGCCTCTGCCATTAATGGTTTCCTGCACTGAGCCACGCTAATGAAAACCGAAAATCCTCTGACGTGGTCAACCTAGTCCACCTGCTGCTTCCCCTCAGCTCTGCCCAAGCACATCCTAGTTTTCCCTAAAATCCAAGGATCTGCTTCCTGTGATGCTTGGAGGATGAGTGTCCTACCTTCACCATTAACCTGAACACAAATAGGTTATGAGAAGAAGGGGGAGAAAAACGTTCATTTCCCAAAGTCTTCAACAAGACAGCAAAATATTTCTCTTCCTTGGGTGTGGAAAGATGCTTTCATTGGAGTAAATGCCCCTGCAAAACTAGCCACAGCCTCACGAGATGCTTCTGGCTGGGGAGACCCTCCCTGGGGGGTGCTGGAGCTCAAACTTGGAGGTGGCTTCAGCTGTCCCTGCTGCTTATGGTCCCTTCACTGCCACGTGTCGGAGCGTTTCCCTGTGCCGAGAGCACATCTTCTCTCACCCAGCCCTTCCGCTGTGCTCTCTGCCAGGCGGTCAGGCTTCCCGTTATTGCAATACTGAGCTTCATATGCTGTTAATTTTATAGCAGGGCAGAGGCTGATCAGTACTTTCTGCTCTTTCCTGTCTTCACTCACAATGCTCGTTCAAATTGTTATTCGCAAACCACCCCCCCTCCGGAAAGCCCCAGCTCTGTGAATCCAGCCCAGCGCTCAGGGTGGCGGTTACGGGGGATGCGCGGGATGCATCCGGCTCACCTGAGGATGAAGGAGCAGCTTTTTGCTGCCCTTCTTTTCCGCCTAGGAGAGAGCGCCGGTGCGGGAGTGGGCGTCGAGAGCACGGGAGCACCACCTGGAGATGCTGGGCTGTAGCGAGGAGATAGCAGACGATAGTTTCAGGAAATCTGCCCGTCGGGATCGGAGGCTGCGTTCAGAAGTGGTAATAGCCGGGATAATGTGTTGTTTATTGCAAACAGGCATCTGCAGTGGCCTCAAAGGTCTGGATGTCCAACCGCCCCGCTGCACACATCAAACCCTCTGTTAAGAGTTTCAGCCCCAAAGTCAGCCTCCAAAGCCAAACGGTGATGGTATCACATTCGCTTTTCATTTCTGTGTGGGCACCGTGCCCGTGCAGTTATAACACAGCTGATTCTGATTTTCATATAGTTCATTGTTTACTTATGACTTACTATAAAGTTGAGCTTGTCTTATTTATGAGCCGCCAGGAAGATATGGCATGTCATCCGCTGGGTGATGACTCACTCACTGGGTCAGGCTCCCAGCTCCTAATACGTGACATGTTTTGGACTGCTGGATGAACAGCGTTTCTGCGTGAGCCCAAATCAAACGCGGTGAATGGAAATAATCAGTTATTTGTTTTTAAAATCATGTTTGTAGCTGGGTTCGTGCTTGTTCAGCTCCCGGCTCATTCTACCGATGTGCACAGGGGCAGGATGAGTGGCCGTACGGTGGAGAGGTGAGGAGCAGCGTTTCAGGGTCAGATGCCTCAACGTAACGGGGCTGCTTTGCTTTGTTTCTGCTGCACGAGGACAAGCTTTGCAGCGCTGGAGGACTCGGTACTTTCTATGCGCTTTAACGACTGCAACATTTCTTGTGCTGCTGCAAACAATTTGAGAAACTAATTTGTAAAATCACTCATAAAAATCTCATGTTCTTTCTGTAATAATAAAGCTTCTCTGCTGGAAAAAGAAATACAACTCTTCAGAAAGAGCAGCTCAGCAGGCGAGTGCTTTAGCTGCTCTCGTCTCGGGCGTGCTTTCCCCTCCCGTGGGTGCGTCATGCCCAGTGAGTTCTGCAGGAAAGATTCATGCACAGTCAGAAATATCGCCCCTGGTAGCGCTCAACTGCGTACGGAAAACGAGAAGTGTTTAAAAACCTTCTCCCCCTCCTCCTGGCCACAGCTCTCGTGGATGGGACAGGTACCATGGGACACGTCAGGGTGACTTTGTCGCAGTGAGCGGTTGTTACGGCTTACAAGTTTTCGCAGCCAGGAGCTCTGCCGGCAGGAATTTCTGCCTCCATTTCGGAGGTAACGATGCTCTCCAGAGCTCTCGTCTGGCGGATGGCTGGGAGGCAGTGGCAGGGCGTGTGGGGGACTCGCCATGACAT
>NW_010398453.1:0-22000 GCF_000710305.1 Buceros rhinoceros silvestris
GGATAGGGAAGGTACCACCCTCACCTGGACCTTGGCTTTTAACTCGGCCAAACTGGTGACAACCACCTTCAGGAGTAGCGTTACTTTTTTGCTTTCAAAGATATCTGCAGGGACATCTAAAATCAGATACTCAGCCAAAAGAAAGAAAAAGTGCGTAAAATTAGCGTATTTGCATTGCAGTCTGGACGTTTTAATTGGCTTTTTTTATCCTTAAGAGGTATTGTTGCAAATCCCACAGAGCTCAAAAATCTTGGCCAATGTGAGCAGCGTTTATTTACTGTACCTTGTCTTGTCTGCTTCTACATCTAATCAAAAGCCTTTCGTGCATCTCTGTAGCTAGTGCCTTCAAATTCACGTTGCACAGAACTCTGCATCACTCAGTGATATTTGTGTTGCCTTATTCAAATATAAACTGTGGGACCAGGTGCCTCCAGGACCTGTTCTCAGCGACTGGACACGCAGAACCTTTTATGTTTGCTGAAAGCAGCCTCACACTACATGGGCTGCATAATTACAGCACAGCAGCTGCTGTTTAGAGGAGGCAGTTTGTGTGTGCAGTACTCATACTGCAGTTTTGCAGCACACAGGCAAGTCTTGCGAGTCCATGTGGCTCCTTCCACTCTCTTTCTGCGTCAACGTGCCAGTTCCAGGACTACAGTTACCACAGCCCTCAGAAAAGCCCGGCAACATTCACACTTCACCCTTGTTGGAGGTATTTCTGTGTTCTTTTCACTTACATCATTAGCTGTCCCTTGTATATGGAACCGATAATATGAGCAGCTACTACCAGTTTTATATTCCATCTTCACAGAAAAACAAAGAGTCGTGAGACTGTAACCACGTGAAGAAGACCACTACTGTAGTCTTCAACACAACATACCAGCTATAGACCCTTCCTGGATGTTTAGCTGCCCGTTTGTGCCAATGCTGTTGTGGCTCTCAGTAATAATAACCTGTGTGTGCATACATGAAAGACACCTACCAACTACAGCTGTCAAGGCCACGCCTTCCAGGTGCTGCTGAATAGACCCATCCAAAATTCAAGTGTCCAACATGCCCCACTGATGCCTCATCTCAGCACCTTTCAGCAGCGCTGGCACTTGCCCTGCAGTGCTCCATCCCAAGGCATCACAATGGGTCTCTGTCCCAGCACATCACAGAGGGCACATTTCCCAGCAAAGCTAACGTCTTCCAGAAACACCCCAATGCAGCAAGCGCTCCTGGCATGTGGGACGGACACACTGTCACACTGCTGGACAGGCAGGTGTCACCTGCGGGGTCTCCATTAACTGGAGAGATTTGGTGATCTCCAAAGGCCTCTGCTGCCGCCACCACAGCGCCCAATGTCAGAGGCATGCTAGCCTGCCCTGCAACCACCCCGTCCTCCCACCTTCAAATGTCCCTGGTACTCACGGCACTCACTCCCACAAACAGCAACCAGTTTGAAACCGGAAAAGGAATCAGGAAGCCTACCAGTTTTTTCCTGTTCTCTGGAGGCAAACAGAAGGAAAAATGATCTTAAACTACTCCCTCTACAGGGCAATTGAAATGGAAAAAATACAGCTAAGAAAGAAATGCAGTTTTCCACAGGTGTCACTGGAAATATTATGCTATTAGAGGAGCTGACAACCTATCTCAACCAGTGCTTTCTGACACCACCCTAGAACAGGCATGCAACAAAAATAGCAGAGGCCCACAGGAGGGTAACAAAAATGCCAAAGATATTTAGAGCCCTTCCACATGAGTGCACCTGTTTCATTTTGAAATTTTCAATTTAAACAGTGAGTTAGCAAAATTGATGAGCTGCTCTTAGCCTTCAAACAAAAGCACTACTGCGACTGAAGAAAGTAAGGTGTAACACCACATGCAGCTGATTAAAAACAAACTTTATAGACTTGATGATTCAGTTGTGAAATGTTATGCCAGAAGTTATAAATGAGAGATAAAACACATCAGAATTTTAAAACACTAAGATATTTCCTTGTTTTGCTATTCTAAATAAAAATAATCACAAAGGACATTGAGAAATAAATCAACAAGGTGTGTTGGCTAAGAAAAAATTCCCCAAAAGTCACAGCACTACATAATTAATTTTAAAAATTTATTTATTTAAACATATTTTGAACACCTGACACTTTCCTGCTGTCACGGAGCAGATCCTGGACTGCAGTGACTGATACCAGTTACTGCACATTCAAAAATTTTTAAACTATTTTATGAGAGTTACAACAATGCCTTACGCTTTCCTCTCTAAATACAAAGCTGGCACGCGCTGGCCCAAGGAGTTTAAAATGACAGAGAAGTAGCAAGACATTAAAAAAGGGAAGAAATCCCATGCCCCCAAGACAGATTAATGAGTTAAACAGAGTGGCCATGGCTTGTAACCAGTTAAAATCTGTAGAGTAGGGTATGAGTAAATGAGTAAATGAGAAAAATGAGTAGATTTTTCTTGACATATAACTGACTGACTTCCTTACTGTAAACCACATTAATGACGTGAACAGATACCATGAACAAACACATAGTAAAATGGTACATTACCATCCAAACAATACACTACTTCACCCGACTGCAGACAGACAAACGGAGTGACTGACATACTGCTGGACAGAAATACTTGTTTGAACTGTGAAATTCTGGCTGCTTTGTCTTTTACAAGCCTAAGTAACCAGCATGCTGGCACACTGCTTTAGAGGAACATCTGAAACATGTTCTTAGGAACACAGATTACCCGGTTATGTTCAGAAAGTAGTGACACTGGTTCTAAAAAACAAACGTGGAAATTACGAAGCACAACTAACGCAACTTTTAGTGTGGCAAAAGGTTGCTTTTATTTTAGCATAGTTCTAGTATGTACGTCATCATCACGGC
This sequence comes from Buceros rhinoceros silvestris, assembly GCF_000710305.1. NCBI lineage: Eukaryota > Metazoa > Chordata > Aves > Bucerotiformes > Bucerotidae > Buceros > Buceros rhinoceros. The sequence continues at coordinate 2,872 of NW_010398453.1, forward strand.
TTGGCTTCGCGAACGAAGATCTGGGAAGGGTTTTTCCCACGCTCACTGCAGGCGATGAGTGCACCCTTCGGCCCTGCACGGTGGATTTTTCAGGTGAGGCGCAGCGAGCGCGGAACTGGCTCCACCCTTTACACCTGAGGTTCATCTGCCAGGGCCCAGCGAGCTTGGACGGTGACAGCGAAGTCCTCGGGTCGTAGGTTTGGTTAGAGTGTCCTTCTCTGAGATGGAGCCTTACAGGGCTAAACGAGCTCCATCTGCCCGGGTTTGGGGTCAGAGTTGTCCTTCTCCTAGGATGGTGCCCGAAGGCTAGTGAGCCCATCCTGCCCGTGGACACACTGTGTCTGACCCTTCAGCTGAGACCTGTCTGGCCTGGGAGACCCCACCGGAGGCACATGCCACCACCAGCACAGCTCTCAACCTCACAAGGGCACGCAAGCTCCTTCCCCACGGCAAGGGGGTGCCCGTGAAAGAGTCGCTGCTCTACCTCCAGACATCACGGACCCGGGCACGGGGCGGCCGGGGCTGCCAAGAACTGGAGTCCTGGAGGCAAGTATGTACGTAGGAAGGTGAAAAGCCTCAAGCCGTGCTGCACATACCTACCCACAGACTTCTGACACACATGGGGCTAGAAAGTCCACCCTGTAGGAAAGCTAAGATTAAAGCAAAGATTAAAATCCACAGCTGTCCGAGCATTTCTTTATTGGGGCGAGCCTTAAACAAGAAAATTGCTACTGCCTGGAAAATCTTTATTTGTCAATGCTCTTCTCCTCAGAGATCAGATAAACCCAAGATCTTACAACAGTAAGTAGCAAATAACTAATGTACTTGCTTACTGTATAGCTCAACTTTTCTGACTTCCACCCCTTATGGAAAGGGCTAACAGCTACTGTCATATTCCCCATGCACTCTGCCATCTGTCAAGCGTTGGCTATTGGCTAACGTGGGCCTTCCAAAACTTTATTTTCCAGTGCTGCTAATTATCCCTAATGGAACTAAGCAATATAAAGTTTTTTGTTTGGACATTACTTCTCTTGAACAGATTTTAAGCTGTGGGCAATGCTGTTCTCTGCTGTTCTGTTCGTTTGCTGAGTTCCCACTGGTCCAGTTCTATTGTTAGCAAAGCAAAGCACAACCACAGGGATCACTGGCGAGACCATTCGATATAGCAAAACACAATTTGCATTTCCTAACAGGAAGTGTATCCAACTGCCTCCAGGTTGTCTGTAGCACTGTCTGCTATCAAATTGTTCTACTCTGCTCAGCTCGCCTTTTGGAAATAATTTATAGAAAGCTGTTCACTGAGATAGTGGTGCCAGACATCAGCATTTATTTCCTCCAGCATTTCCTAATAGTTCATTTAACTCCACCTGGTTTTGTTTTGTTCTTTCTTCTCCTTCTTTCAACACCCTGGCTTTGATGGGATCTTGTAGAGTTTCTGTTACAAATCTAGGAGTAGAGAACAGGATCACTAGACTCCTTTTAGGCAGCTAAATACGGACCAAGAGAGCAAAGCAGATAAAACCCAGATCTTTCAGGAGCCAAAGAAGAAAGTTCAAGAGAAAGAGAGTCAAGCTTATACTCTTGCCCACAGTTATGATCTGTATCACCTGCTTCTAAGAGGCATTTAACCCAGGAAGAAAGAAGATAAGCAGAAGATGCAAATAAATTAAATTCCTGCGAACACACTTTGATTTTTCAGACTGCAATCCGAATCTTAAAATTCTCGAATCTGAACAGCCTGCTGGTAGGTTTCATGCCTTCAGCGCAGTAAAGGAAAGCGTCCCAAAGTTCAATTCTCAAACCTAATTTTCAGATATAACCTTCCAAATGTCCAGCAAATTCTATCTAGCATTTCGCAGAAGGAGTAGAAAGATCGAACCGTGTTAGAATGTTGTTAACTGCACGGAACGTCCCATCCAAACCACTCGGTCCGGGTGAGCGGTTTTCCTGGTGACAGTTGTTCCGTACGAGTACAGTAACATCCTCTCCGTGGCCAGTGAAGCTCTCCATCCCTACAGATGCATTGTCTGTTAGGACACAAAGTAATGCCAGACACTCAGGTACCCAAAGCCAGATCTTTAACTGCCTGGTACATCCAGCCTCGGGCACCAGATTTCCTAACAGAAGCCAGGATATTCCCAGCAGTTTAACCTCTAAAGGACTTTCTCATGGACCATATTATTGGTTTTACCAGCTGAGGTGTAAGAACACTGAAGGTTCAGAAGAAAATTTTAATAAAATATTATTTCATCGAAGTGCGACTCTGCTAAACTTAAGCTACCTGCAGGATTTGGGCTATTTAGGATATATAATTTGCTTCAAAAAAAAAAGAGAAAGCCTGAAGAAATTTCCTGAAAGTGCCACAATATCTGCCACAAAAGCACCCCTATTCCCATATCAGAGCACTCAACCAGATTTTCTTTAGACATGTGCCTGACATAGCAAATTCACTATTTTTTCATGATCTGTCCCCAGATACGCAGAGGAAGGGAAACTGCAAGCAAGACAGATTACATCACTACAAATGGCAAGCTGAGGCCCTTGAACACAGAAGTCGTCTTCTGCTGTACATAAGGTGAAGGAAAATTAATGGTCTCAGCTGAAGTTCTGTGATGTCTTCCCATCTGCTTTAAGACTTATTTAAGAAACAAGTTTTCACTGCAGCTTAAGCTTTAAAGGTCAACTTCTCACATAACCTTAGCTTAAGGCTTGGAGTATTTTAATTCAGCTTTGCGCTGGTGATTTCAATTTCTTACTGCCTAAAGTGCCCTATTATCAAATTAAATGCAAAATATAAACAGCAGTGTTCTACTGCTTGTATTCTGTCTTGATTTACACTTTGTGAAAATACAGAAAGGCAGAAATCAAATGAATATGCAGGGACGTACTAGGAAAGAAAGAACATAAAAGAAATCCTGATCCCCATTTTCTGTACTCAGGACAGAAGTAATGTAGTACAATAGTAGCTGGATTTTGTAGCCTCAAGACTGTGACATGAGAAAGAGTAATGGGTATTTGAAGGCACTGCTTAAAAAAAAATTAAAGTTATAATGAAGGATATATTGAAAGATTTTAAGGAGAATAAAGCAAGTAATGGAGAATAATGTAGCTGGACAACTTACTCCACTACAACTACACCAGTCTACTGCTAATGAGCAACTTCACTGTTCACTAGAGCACCCAATTAAAGCAAACTTATGTGAAAATGCTAACACACTGTTAAAGGTGAGGGAGGAGACCCGAAAGCCCCCCATAAATCAAACGTGCTATTTCTCACATGACGAAGGTTTCTAGGATTAAATGCCAGCTAAATTCCAAAGTACACATTTCTCAAATGGCAACTTATGCTAGGCAGGGAACATGGCCTTTAGCATGAGCATCCATTAAAACTTTACAAATGCATTTCGTATCCACCACAAGCCAAGACGAGACACCCACTTTTGAGTGTTCTGGCCATCTGGCCTTCAGGCAAGGTAAAAAGAAAGGCCAAGTCGGAAATGTCTTGAAACAGCTGTGCAATAGGCAGAGAACTACTGGACTGTGATTTAGGTTATCTCCCAAAATTTATCATACCACAGGCAATTTCAAATTATTCCCTGTTGTATAGTAACAAACAAATAGAAACTGCTGATGTTAGCCAGGGTTTCCAGGAGGATGATGGTGACCAGGGGCAGACAGATGTGAAGGATGCTATGTCAGGGCCTATGGGACTCATAGCTCTTCTGTTCCCTCCCCTCATTAATCCGTCCTCATCAGCCAATCTGATTTCAATGCTGGACTGGGCTCTGTTTATCCCTAACAAGAACATGTGCTCTGGCTCCCCATGGATTAGGAAAACAAGGATAAGCAACTCCTTCTCACTCTGCAAGCTGTGCACAGTGTCAGCTTCAACTAATCTCCTCCCCACCTCCCCTCTCTCCAATCTTTTTAATATTTACTCAGGCTTTTACAACAGGGGGGAAGAGATCTTAAATCTTAAGGACAAATGTCTTACTTTCCTACCATGCCTCAAATGATGGGGTCAGGGCAAGTCCTGTTGCTTTCCTTATTTTTCTGAGCCTCCTGCCTTTGCTGACATATATGTAAACAACAAAGACTGTTGTATAAACAGACCCACACTTTCTCCTTGCTCCTGGTAGTGAGTAATTCCAGACCTTGTGAGGCACCAGGCAGCTGCTCAAGATACAGTTATTAAAAAGCTGCAGTGGTAACAGAGGGATGACAGGAAGCGCATTGGTGCAGCCGCGCTTTGTATTTAGTACATGAAATGACATCCCGTCAACTCGACACAGAGCAGGGGCCAAAGGATGGCCAATGTGCCCGGCAAAACACAACAGGCGAGCTGCTGGAAGGCAGCCAGGTTACAGAGATGTTGAGAAAGCACTCAGGTACACTTTGTTCCACACTAACTCACGGCAAAAGCAAACTTAATGCACTTTACCAGGGGACTGTAGAGCACTCTCAAACTGATCAACTGATTTTTTGCAGGAGTTGTGCTATGTGAATGCAAGACATTTTACTTCAGAAAAAGAAGTAAACCTGAAGTAAACCCCCTACACTGACATACTCTAATATCCACAAAAGATTCTGCATCCGAAGTTGGATTTGGAGATGTGACTGACCAGCTGACTAGTGACAGTTTTGCACCCCACAGTCTCTGCAGTAAAACACTGATTACAGAAAGACATCACTGAGCCCGAAGATGCAGCCTCCGATTTTTCTAATGTGTTTGTAGGCACAGTCAAAGAAGGGAGCATTTGTGGTTATATTCAGAAAAAAAACAAGATCTGTAAGATTCCTTTGTGAACAAACCATGTACATAAATACTCACCTATTATGCTTAGTAGAAAAAATTTTCTTTGATAATGTGTATCCAAAATAGCCTTTATTTGTAATTAAAGGGTTCGTGAAAATTATAACCATGCAGTAAACACTGAGTGAATAAAAAGCAGGATATATGTTCTTGAAAGTTATCACCATAGTTGCAGTTAAACTATTTTAGTTTGCTGTAAATTTCCACGTTAACCTCCATTTTCAGATATTAACATTGATGGAGAGGGAAACAGTAACAGTCTTAATTCTCCTCTCAGTAAGGATGATTCTAGAAAGGATTACCATGAAGAGTTAAGTATTATTTTCTGGTTCTAAGTCTCATGTATAAATTCCTGTCACAGCAAAGAGCACAAGTTGGGAGGGTATAAAAGGATAACCAGCATCCTCATCAATTACTGTGTTCACTTCTCGTATCATTGAGGTGGTGATAACTTTCTCATTGCTGTAGCACTACTGGGTTGATTTCTGCTTCTAGGTTGCAACAGGCACATACCTGACTGCTGACTTTTAACAACCAGCTATTGAATCTTCAACTGAAGAAAACAAAACCCCCCAAAATCCTATCTAAGCTGGCATGAAATGAAACCACTCAATGTAAAGCTGCTACGACATTATAATTCGTGTTGCAGAGATGTGTTCACCAGAAATTTCAGCTGAGTGAACAAGACCCTCTAGGCTTATGCATACAAAGCAGTTGTGTCACCTGTTAGGCTTGTTGTATGAGGATCGTGAGGAAGAACTGAAACTCGTATTTTGCCAGCTTTAAGCTGGAAGCCAAAAGTAAACGTTCACTTTTCCCCCACACAGCTAAAAGTACATTCAGAACAAGATAATGAAACATCCTAGTGATCTGGGAGGTATTCACATGACTGCCTGCTGGGCAAAAGCGCTTTAAAGAAGGGAGAAGGTGGGGCGTGACATGGTGAACAGGACTGCAAGTACAGTACCTCAAACCATGTGAAAAAGAACAATTAGAAGGGTTTACCATTTTGCCAAATAGTTCTGGTTTTGTTTCAGGGAAATGGATTGGATTATTTCTTCTGAGATGATATATTGGCCCTTTAAGCCGCAGAGAACCTGGAGGAATAGACCTTTGCTTCTAGAAAACAGCTACACTGGAAGAAAGTAAATCATTCCAGGGTTATTTTTGCTGGTTGTAGGGACCACCCCACTGCAAAGTACTCTGGGAACAGCAGGATGAGAAGTCTGCGGTGTACAGCTTTCCTTTTCCCCGACCAGCCAGGGATGCTAAAGGAAAAGAAGCCAATATTCTCACCTGGCTCCTCTCTTCTAGAACTGTTTGCCCATTATCTTATCTTGAAAGGGAAGATGCTCCACACTGACCTTCACGTTAAAAACACTGGGACATGGCACATTCCAACGCATCCTGAAGAAGGGTCTGCTACCTGTTTCTAAGTTATGCTGCTGGGAAAACTTTGCTACAGTTTTGAAGGTGCTGACTCTAAAGGAAAAGCCAAAAACCACCTGGCTAGGTACAAGATATTTATAGGACCGGAGAGGCAGGTGAGAACTGCTGTAAGAACAAAACTAAAAATTATCAGAGTAGAGATTATACTCAAAGTACAAGCTCTACTATAGGAATCTGCAAGAAAATGGGATCCTCAGCTAACCTGTTTTAATCACATATACATGATCCCAGTTACATCTACAGTTTTGAAACATATTAACTGTAACCATGTACCAGAGAAGATGTATCTCAGAAACAGACAGTTGATCTAGAAATTAAAGCAAGATATCCTGCTAAAAATTTTGCTTTAAACAGAGAGTTCCCAAATCCAGCGTTTTGGTTTCTGAGGTTTTCTGAAAGCTCAAGACATCAACGTCATTAATTCTCACAACAAATGCTTCATTGCAAACATGAAAAATGCCTTAAACCACATGCAAAAACAGGGGTTCCCTTTACATGATACATGACTCTAGAGAGTTCGTTCCACCACACAGAATCTCTTGGTTCAAGTACTCTTGCTTCAAACAACACTTGCTGATCAATACAAATCACACGCTGTGCTGGCTGTCTCACTGTGAGCTTTCGACAGTCACAAGGCCATTATTTAAACTTACACTTACGATTATCTATTAAATAACTGAAGATGGTAAAATATCTGGAGGGGGAGGAATCAACAACCTAATGAAATCATGTATCAAAAACTGCAGTGCCTCCCACATGCTATTTCACAACTGTCCAAATGTACTTGACAGTGTTACGGGGACTGTGGAATCGCTTTTGTGTTTTCACATGAGGTAACTCACTCTTTACTGAGCCTGTCTTGACAAGATGAGCCCAGATACATACCTTTGAAAATCACCTTGGTGATCCCTCCTGTAATACTCAGACCAGTGTCCATGTGGTCTTCCCACAGAAGGGATAAATAATTTATCTTTATATAAACCTGGGCCAGATCTGCATTAATATAAGAAGTGACTGATTTTTTTCCCCCACTATATTGAAGTTGAAACTGGAAAATAGGTTCTAGCTTTTAGAAAGGCAAAATAATGCAAGAGCCCATTATGTAAACTTGGTATTTCATGCCAACGTGTGACATCAAAGCTGAAGTACATTTTTAACATGTACTTCTCTTCGGGGCATTTCCTTTGAGTTTTCAAAAGCTGCCTACTCTTAAGCATCAAGTTAAATAATAACTGAAAATCTGAATACATTAAGTAATCTATACCAAAACTGTGAAAGTGTGCCTGAACAGTAATGTCTATTTCCCAATAAGGAAAAACAACAACAACAACAAAATCTACACTATCTCTGAGTTGGTCAAAAAGAGAAAATCATGTCATCAATACGAGCAGTTTCAGCACGAAAAAAGTATACCTTCAGTCAAAGAAAAAGTGATACGTTATTAATTTTGACCAAAAATTTGATTGTTTTAGAATATTTAGTTTTGTTTACAGTGTTCACACCTTTCATTTAAATCTTTCTCTGTGCTGTATGAGATGAAGCAACTTCACCTTTTTCCTTTTTTCTTTGTTTTGAAGAAAAAGTGAAAACGCAATAGCCAGAAATATTTAATGTTGCTCACATAAAAGCAAAGCTTTCAAATGTTCTCACACAGAGTTTGTGCCTCGCCTCACCAAACTAGATACCCATCAGCTGGACACCCGGTATCATCAGTGAACGTAACTAGCCAAGGAAGAGGTGACCTGCACTACTACTGAAATACACTGTTCTTCACAGTAAAAATAAAACTAAGAGAGCAGATACATACGTCTACACTGCAAGTATCTGAAGCTCGATGGGATTACACACACCACAAATGCAGCAGCAAATATTACATCTGAGGAGACATTAACATCTCTCATCTGATGACATTGCAAATTTGAACTGAAGAAGGTGTGATGCTGCCATCACTGCTGTCACCTGGACTAAAACAGATGATCACGTTCCCCCTCCCTACCCTCCTCTTCCTTCCATGGTCAAATGACCAGGCAGAAGTAAAATGTCAGATCAGCTCATTGATCAAAGGGGAAAAAATATAGGATTTGTTGATGGGTTGTTTACCCTTCTGTCAGATCAACAGCATCAACCTACTCCCTGAATCTGTACAGTTGCTGCATCTGGAACAGAGAGGGAACGCGGAGCTGGGAATTACGGAGGAGAGGCCGTCAGCTAGATCAGACTGAGGTTGCCAAGGTTAACGATGCGTATGAATACTGACTGCTTAGCAAGGAGGCACTGCCCAGCAAATGGTCAGATGGTTCTCACGATACTGGGCTTTGCAAGGTATCAGCTCAGGCTAGTAATGTAAATAATTTATATTTTGCCCTATTAACACTGTCCCTGTTTTGATTCGGTAACATTTTGGAGAGGTCTTACACTGAATAGGCAATTTCAAGGAGCTGCCCACAGAAGAGATGAGATTCCTGCCTTCTCCAAAAGGATGGAGAAAAGAATGCACGAGGTGCGTAGGGCAAATCCCAGCAAGCAAACAAAAACAGATAGAAAATTAAGAGTTGGTATGAGGGTAAGAGGAATCCTGCCGTTGAGCCATTTCATATTAGCACTCAATTTTAGATGTAAAATTAGATTTTAATCTCCTGAGAAACTTGACATGACACGCATCATCTTGAATATTTTGAAGGGCAACACAATTAGCAAAAAGCCAATAGCTTGTACAGTAGAATATTATTTCATCCTTTAAACGCTCCAAAACTTGCTAGGATCATGAGATGACTGGAAGTTAAATGGCAGGAGAGAGTTTGACATTACAAAAACATATAATTTCAGGCAGACCTTCTTATAGTAAGCTCATTCATACAATAAAGGGAAGCCCAGCTTCTTTGTACAGAGAGAAGTTCATTCACTGGCCTTTGTAGCTCAGTTCTTTTCTGGCTTGGTAGTATCTCAGAATTGGCTTCGGTAGGCATAAAACTGTAGCAGAAGTATTGCGAATCATGCTCCTGACTCCTAATTATCTCTTTCTTAATTTACAATTTTTCATACAAAAGATTAAGAAGTAATCAAATTGAGGGAACAATTGCAATGGGATGAGAGGTGCCTATAGTGCTCCAAGTGATTATGTTTATACCATCTTTAAAATGAGAATGAAAACTATTTCATTACCAGCTGTGGGCAATTCACATTCCCAAATCACTGAAATCAAGATATTAAATTATCTTTCTTAAAAACAGGATTTTTTTTCTTTTTAGAAAGGAAAAATTATTTTAATGCATTTAATTTGAATAAAAGAGCACAGCAGAGCCATCAAGAACTCCACTGGTAACTACTGCGATCCAGTGGTGAACACTGGTTAGGTGTGTATCACTAAAACTAAACCACCCAAAGGGCTACATCCTAAAGTCGAGTAGAATAACCTGTTCGAGAAGCAGGACTTCATTTTGTTAAAGAGCATCAGTTGTAATGTCAAAATGGCTCTTTGGGCACATCTAAACTTAAAACTCATCACAGAAAGGAAAAGTGGCTTTATTGAGTCATTTCTCACAAGAAAAATTGTCCCAAATTATCCTCAGTTCATTTGTAGAAATAAAACCTCATGAGTTTGTGAGAAATTCCTTCTCTCTGTCAGATACGTATTTCTCCACACGTACTTGTAGCTCCTTTCCTGTAGAGCCATGACCACAGGACCTTACCTCTGTTTTACTGCCCCGTCTTTTGAGTTGTCTGTTTAGGTGGAATGCTCTTTAAGCAGCAGTACATTTCACAGTGGCACAACAAGAACTGTCACACTGTGTAAAGCCACAGGTCACCATAGGCCAGTGCTGCCTCTGACACTGCCCAGCAGCAAACGCCCAAGGCAGAACACGAGACAAGGGCATATAGAGAATTACTGTTCCCTGCTGCCAGTAATCCGTAGCCTGGAGATTTCTGAAGCTGAAGATGTAGTAAGTACAGACCACTGTGCTTAATATTCAGCTGCACACCTTCTTTACAAACACCTCTTTCACCTGCACTTACCCTCCATGAACACATTTGACCTCCTTTTATGTTTCTATTTTAGACCTCCAAAACATCCCATGGACCTGAATCACATAACGTAACTACAACATGGCAAAATATGTTGGTGTATTGACTGTTTTAAACCACCTCCCTGATAATTTTACCAGGTTGTCCTGATGCAGTAATTCCAAGGAACTGTGAGAAAACATCTTCTAATTAGCTTCTCCCTTCCTCTCATCATGATTCTCTAGGCCACTTTCACCTCTCCTCTTACTTGCCTTTTTTCCAGGATGACAATCCTGTCTTACCTTCTTCTCCACCGCTGTATAGAAGCTGTTATATATTCTTCTCAGCCTTCTCTGCATCTTTCCTATTTCTGCCCCGTGACCTGCATGACCAGAACCCTGGTAGACACCATGGAGCTGTGCAGTGACACATGGAATACACAACCATGTTGACAGGACCAAACACCGAAACTCATTACAGCGACAGCTTTCAAGAAGAACAACCACCTTCACGTCTGCTTGCCAGGCACTCTGGTTTTTAACACATACTGGATGTAATCCACCTTTTTGCTGCTTTGCTTAGAAACAAAACAATATATTCCCCATGCCATATTCCGTATTACTAGATACGGCCTCCAGTTGCACAAGATATTTTACGCAAAGCTGCTCAGCAGAACGCAACATGAAAGCAATGGGAAGGAGATGCTGGAAGGATGAAGAACTAATACACCTACCTTCAGCACCTCTGTACTGGTAAATACCAGCACTGGAAGAAACCAGGAAAAAAAAATGAAATAAAAGACAGGCATACGCACACACCACAAGCTCTTCTTTTGCTAAGTGAGGAGAAAGACTAAGGAATGATTTTGACTCCATGAATTTCTAACAGTGACTAAAAATTTCCACAGAAACGGTGCAGAATCTCGAGGTGATAGCAAAAAGATGACTCCTTCTATGCCTTATGAATTCCATTTATCTCTTGTTTGGTCCTCCCAACGGCACTTTCCTTTGACAAAGTCCTACCTTTCAAGTAAATAATAGAAAACATGGATAACAAAGATAAAAGAGAACTGCTTATTCACTACAGACATCTGACTAGAGGAAAACTGCGTGTCCTGGTGGTATTCCTTCTGGCCTCAGGCTACAACAACTTCCTAACTGCATTATGACTAGTCAAGCAACACATACCCATCTTCTCCTTCCCTTTAGTAATTTCTCACCTGCTTGTTCTTATTATATACATAAAACCTCAAAATACATTTGGATAGTCAACACAACACAAACTGCCCAACCTTCCTGTTTCATGGCTTTGATGTGGAAAATGTTGTTGCCAATCCCCTTTCCTTTATTCTGCCTGTCTGTAACTGCTTCATTTTTCCTTGCAACTGTTAAGATTCCAATTTCTGCAACAAATTCTTCTGGAGGAAAAAAAAAAAATTGAAGCCTATAAAAAAGATAAGCAGGCAATGTGGTTCTGTCCTACTCACAGAGCAAAGCTCTCACAGCTCCTTCGAGAATTGCCTAACTTTGATCCCTGCTGTGGAACTTCCACAGCAAAAATATTAGGTTCAGATCACTGACACATAGACCACATCAGCAGTTACTGGGTCGAGCTGTGCCTGGAGAGGTGTGGGAGCATACAAATGTTTCCATATTTGATAGAAAGTAGTTTTGTTTTTCACCTACCTGAAGCCTATGGAGCACAGTACAGAGGAGGCACAAGTCTCCCCTATATTCTGTCCTCGAAAGGCTTCTGCAGTACAGAATTCTCTCTGTGATCCAGGATCGCAGTTAAAAACAATGTATTTGAATCTCAAGTTTTCTTGCTAGAATATGCAGTCCAACAATAGCTGTTTTCCATGTCTCAAAACCTCAAAAGTTAGAATCACTATACCCTAAGGCTTTTCTCCTGTGTAAGGGTACGGAGAAGCACTTACAAAAGGGACTGAACTTCGTTTCCAGCATCCAAGAAATGGGATGAAAACCAGAAAGTCTTGCCTATCACGCTCTGAACTTCAGCACCACTTGCAGAATGTATTTCACCAACACTTTTTTTAATCGTATGATTTTCTGCACTAAAAATGTCAACTCCAGTTAGGAGATGAGTGACTTTTTGTTCTGGTTGAACTAGTTTACCCACATTTATTCTTACCTTTCTTTGACTGTTTCCCTCCTTGCACTTGAAACTGTTCCAGTGCCAAGCCTGTTCCACGCCAAAACAAAAATCAGGTGTATTTGACTTGTGATCACATCAAGAAGTCCACATAGTTAACAGACGTATGTCATAGTCCTAGTAAGAGCTCAGTGGTGTTGATCCGCTCTCTAACTTCACACATGCATTTACAAATAAGCCATACAAAGGCTGAGGTTGAAAAGGAGCAGATGAGATATTCTTCAAAGCATGTCTAAGCTGGCAGCAAGTAAATGAATGTTATGATTTAATGAGGTTGCAGTTCCATTCAGAACAAGTACAGCTGAGGACTTTGCTTAGCATCTTAAAAGAAAATTTTCACTTATTTTGGTTTTATTGTGTAGGCTCAAGTTCAGTGAAAATGAAGTCAAAGTGGTGACTTGTATGTTAGTGAAGGTGATTAAGACAAACAGTAAGTGAAAGGAAACATGGAGCCATAGAACAGCTAAGCCATAAAATAACTCCTAGTAGTAACATAACTTAGACATGATTTTGAAACAGACAGAAACTCCTGAGGCAGCAACAGCTAATAAATCAAAGATGCTGCAAGTTCAAAAGCTAACTCTGTGCGTATGATTCAAAGACTGCACGCTGTCAAGTATCAACAGTACACAGTATTTACGCAATAATCTGGCCAAAGGGTTAACGTAATAAGTGGTGACAAGCTCACACAACAAATACGATGAGAAACACAGACTCAACTTCGGCCTTAGATGCGTGCCTGCAAGTCTCGTTAATGTCAAGCAGAACTAGATGCGTGTGACTGCTGTCAGAATTTTGCTCACACACGTTTACCATCAGAAAGTCTTTTGAATCCATTTCCTTCGTCATTATTCAGCTTTCCATCTCAGCAGGCATCAACAGCTACAGCAACTTCCTTAAGCACTCCAGGAAGCTCCCATCTTCATTTATTTATACAATTATATTTGGCTGCCATTTTTTTTTAGTACACGAAGGAGGCTGATATCCTAAAACACAACATGAACAGTCCTCTTCTTGACTGGCCTCTTTAAGGGCACTTGAGAGCCAAACATACATACGTACATACACTCACACATTAATCCATCACCTCTTTCCCGGGCACCCCCTTGCCGTGGGGAAGGAGCTTGCGTGCCCTTGTGAGGTTGAGAGCTGTGCTGGTGGGGGCATGTGCCTGCGGTGGGGTCTCCCAGGCCAGACAGGTCTCAGCTGAAGGGTCAGACACAGTGTGTCCACGGGCAGGATGGGCTCACTAGCCTTCGGGCACCCTCCTAGGAGAAGGACAACTCTGACCCCAAACCCGGGCAGATGGAGCTCGTTTAGCCCTGTAAGGCTCCATCTAAGAGAAGGACACTCTAACCAAACCTACGACCCGAGGACTTCGCTGTCACCGTCCAAGCTCGCGGGGCCCTGGCAGATGAACCTCAGGTGTAAAGGGTGGAGCCAGTTCCGTGCACGCTGGTGCCGCACCTAAAAAATCCACCGCGCAGCCCCGCCGGGTGCACTCATCGCCTGCAGTGAGTGTGGGAAAAGCCCTTCCCAGATCTTCGTTCGCGAAGCCAAGCCATGATGATGAATCCATCACATGATTAACACCTAGTTATGTGTCAAGTGACCAATGCACATGTACATGGCACATCATATGGCAGGCGGGTATGACAGGTACCCACCTGCTTAATGAAGGTATGAAGGACAAAGGCCCTCAGCTCTGTGTAGCACAGCTGCCTGCAACCCCACATTAACTACGCGAGTTAAGAACCGAGCAGGAAAGAGCTTGCGATCACCAGTGATACTAAGCCAGGAAGCTGCTTCACTTTAAAAACTGGGTAAGGAGAGTGACCTCCTTGTCCCAGCTGTTGATGATGCTACAGAAATACAGCTGCTGAGAGATTTTGTCTTCTCCACTGTTTTCCCAGAGATACATTAGGATGTTCCAGAACTACAGAGAATTCCTTTTCCGCAGGTGGTAGAAGGGAATTGATCTTTCCACCTTCTGAGAAGTACCTTAGCCCTGTCAGGGACAACATGTGACCATTTTACCTCAGGATTACTCTACTGTTAGAACGATTTTTCTGAAGCTGCAGATATTGACGGCAGAGTTTAGAGAGGTAATAATGTCCAACACCGTACTTCCTTGAAAGTGGAATAAACTTAAAGTGCAAGTCAACAAGGCATTATGCTGCTTACTGAAGCCAAGGCAGGAGTGAGATTGGTAGTTAAGAAAAACACTAATAATGATGAGACTGTGCCAGCAGGTAAGGTACCATCTTGCTGTTTCTAGTATTCCAGGATCTCCCTGGCTCAGTTAGATATTACACCATACTAAGTGTAGTAGGTGACACAGAACTGACTTGAACAAAAAAAACACACAGAAAAAAAACCCTGCTAAAAATATCTAAACTCTCCTCAAAATACATATATGTTTTTTATTCTTCTCTTAAGTTGCCTTTGTTTCATTCAACGGCATGGTGCTTGTTAGTGAGGGGCACATTTTATATCTACAAGTCCCCACGGCCGCTCAATGAAATGACACGCAGGTTTCTCATGATGGGAGCCTACTCCTTTCTACTGTTAAAATCGTTTGGCAGAAGGGCTTCTAATCATCCAGAAGCTGCAATACTGATGTAAGAAAAAAAACCCAAAACAAAACAACTAATCTAATCTTCAGAAATACACCTAAGCTTTTGAACAGGCATTGTCTCCATGCACACAAAAGGAAGAGAACACTTCATAATAAACTTGAGTTTCCAAGAACTGCTAAGAGAAATATTTGCACTAGGAAGCTTTGGGATGAAGCGAAGTAATAAATATAAAATGAAGCTAGAACTGCAGGAGAGGAAATGAAACACCTGCAAATACAGCAGAGAGGAATTACATGCCTAAAAAAGTGAACATTCAGTACAGGTTCTTTGAAGATCTTCCTTTTTTTCTCCTTTCTGTGGAAAAAACCACACTACAAAAGGTCATACAAGCCAAGAAACATTCTCTCCATCCAAACAAGTTTGAATTTTTATAAATTGAACTTTTATATGGTCTCTAAAAGAGAACTTTGTAATCATTTAGTCTCACCTCCTGTCTAAAACCAGCCAACTTAATTGCTCATTTGTGCATCAGACTACAACTTGCTGTTGAAAAAAGCCTCTCTCTAGAGAGAAATCCATGCTTGACTGAATGACTCCAAGTGATGGAGAACCAACGCATTCCCTAGGTAAGCTGCAACTGTTACTACCCCTCACTGGTAAAAAGGTGCATCTTACTACTAGTCCATTTGTCTGGATTTGGCTTCCAGAATTCCAGATCACATTACCTAACAAGCCTCTTATAAGAAATCTTCTCCATGTATGGGAAGGTTATATGCAGACAGTGATTGAATTACCTTGAATATTCTCTTCAGAATAACTTTGCAGCTTGAGCTTTCCAAATGCCTACTCACTCCAGCAAGTCTTTTCAAACCATGTATTTTTAAATAGAACAAGTATTTCAACCAACAGCATCATATACACTTGGACAATAATAACACCACCTTGCTGCTGTCTCTATATGATATTTCTAGCATTCAAGGTTCTCATCAGCTCAGTTAGGTAATTTCCAAGCAGTCCCCTAATTTGAAAAAAACTTTCTTCTTAAATCTATGGACTAAGAAATCGTGTTAGGCTTTGAACAATGTTCAAACACACTCAGTAATTTAATGTATATGGTATCAAAAGAGTAAAAACCAAAGAAAATTAAACGCCCCATTTGCAGAACAGACTAATAGCCAGACTGCAAAAAAGAATGTGAAATCTCAAAAGAAGCATTTGAAATCCCTGACCACTAGAAGGAAGCAACCTACATCACACTAGGCGCTGCCATATGGCAGCACCCCAAGAGCACGGCACAAGTGCCTCTAGTCACTTTGATCCAGAGCCCAGAGCTTCTCTCTGAAAAGCTTCTGTTATTCCAAAACAACATGTAGTGATTAGTGTTTTCAAGTTAAACTCCAGCTACCGGAGAAGTAGAAGGATACTAGGGCAGGGCATTGGATTCCAGTGACTCTTTCCAGGCTGGCTTCTGAGCTTTCTAGGTAGACATACCAGGAAAGCATAGTCTGGAAGCCAAGACTGCGTCCCCTGCTCTCTCATCTATGCTTTCAGATGAAAGCCCTACAGAGCATCTCCTCCTCTTTTACCAACCGTGTGCTCTGTGGGACATGACTTTGTATCAGCGTAGAAAGGACGCCCACCACCCTCGAAGCCACAAGAAGCTGGTACTACCTGTAACTTCCTTATCAAGTAGGACATGTGGCTCTTAATTCCCTTAGATGGAGTTACATCTTCCTTCTTCATTTTCTAACAAGACAACAATTTAAATTGCATTTTGTGAAACGGCAGGCTTCATGCACGCGGAGCACACTCACTGCTACAACACTTTCGGTTGACTCCCCATTTCTCTTTTTTCAATAATCCTAACAGGTTAAGGCGAGAACTGTCAGAGAAACTACAACTTCAGCTGCCTAGGGGACAAATCAGAGAAGCACCTGATGTGTGGTGAACATGTGGACCACAATTCTACACATCACTTAAAACACGTCTGTGTCATACATTAGGCTTCTGAAACTACATTAGGAAGGGGCAAAGTGTAAGGTGAGCAACAGTACAACCCTTAGATCTAAGCCAATTTCAGGGAACGATTAAATTCATGCTTTTATAGAAAGATAAAAAGAGATAAATTTAAAAGACATAAATATAAAATCACTCAAGTAAAATCTATTCATTTCAGATTCACCAAACAATTTTCTTCATTAAAAAAAACCCCAAAACCCCAAACCAGTCAGATTTCTTTATCCAGAGACTTGCCAGATTTTTGCTAAAACTGGAAAGATGACATGTAACACAACAATGTAAAAACATGATAAACTGATAGATGGGGGGAAAAAAAGTTGTACCTAATTAGGAACTGTCACATAGGTAGAAGCTTACGAGAAGAGTTTCCTAACGGCTTCTTGAATTTCTTTTATTTAGCGTTTCCATTAATTACCACAGCCTAAGAGAAGGGCTACTTAAATCTGCTTTGATAGAATCGTGGAGGACATCCTTAGTATTCTAAGGAATACTTTGGAGGAACCGTAAACTCTGCTGTTAGAACAAAATGGGATGAGCAGCAGTAGTATAAAAAAATAAATCAGGTCCTTAGGAATAAAGAATGGTAAATTCTTTTTAAAAAATGAGACTTCACCACTTGCAAACTCAAAAGGGGAGCAAGATTTCGATAAACTGCTGGTAAATAGTTCTTTCTTTCCAACTGTTTCAAAATTATGACATTCACTTTTAAATACTCTCATGGCTAGCTATACACCAAAAGAAGAGCAAATACTGAAACCAAGAACTGAATAATCTCAAAGCTCTGCATAACATGCTTTTTTAAGTACAATGCATATTTTAAAAAAGTAAAGAAACCTGCGAAAAGCATTATACTCTAAGAAGTATTATAAAATTAGATCTTTAGCCATTATTCATCCAGGCTGGAATCATTTAATTTCCTCCCATAGGTGACAGTTATTTTGGTCTGACAGCATTACCTATGCACAAAGAGCAGGACCCTGATGGATTCGATTTCAGTGGTGCTTCAGCTGCACTACTAATAACCTTCTCTTTGATATTCTTTTATTTTTAACTACCTGTCACATAAGTACTGCAGTATTCTTCATGCAGAAAATAAAACTGTATAGATAACACTTGGAAAGTAATGCAAACATTTACAAGTAGGCTAAATGCGAAACATGGTTTGTTTTTTAATAAAAAACAGCACTGATGGTCACTATCTCTTCAGAATTCTTGGTATTTTATTCACCCAGGTGATGCTGACTGACAAGAATAACACTTAAACCTTTCAAACACAGGCCATGACCAAACACCGCATCTGTTTTTCATTCACAATGAGATTCTTTCACATGGAATTGCAGAATTGCCATCTTGCTATGTTGCTGCATTTATCAAAGAAAATGCCACATACTATTCATTAGGCCTATCTAATAGGATCTAAACTTGAAAACATAGTCAGATTCTTAGGAACCAATTTTAGGCAGCATTTACCAACCCCACGGAATACCTAGGAAAACAAAGACTGTATTTTTTTCCTGCTTTTATATTAAAAAAGTGCTTAGCATATTTAAACAAAACCCAAAACAAACTGCCAGCCCCAACCAAATGAAGAACACCTCCTCTTCCTGGGGCAACCATAACCTGTTTACATTTCTGTATAATCTTTGCAGTACTGAGAAAAAAAGGCAGCACTGTAATAAACACTATTACACGGTTCGTAGAGGTAACAGGCATGGCTGATGACCACACACTCAGTTGTGCTCAGACACAAAGACTCCGTCAAATGAGTAAATACCGTGGAAATTATAGGTGTCTTCTGTCACCCTTCCCCTAGGAATCCCAACAAATATTGGTATTTAAACTAAAATAACCGTTGGGGGTAACCGCTGTAAAAACCACAGACAGGTTAAAAGTGCTTACGAACAGAGCTGCCATTTGTCTATTGCTCTTCTCATTGCGGTGGTTTAATGCTTTCTGGTTTAGAAGCGATAAAAAGTCACAAACGTATTTTGCGACCGATCCAACGTGACTGCGAATAGATGATACGCAATACACTGTATTTCCGAAGGTCCTATTCCTTTTTTGTATTGCGCAGTATAGCTTTTGTCGCAGGAAT